>NW_026706596.1:0-54761 GCF_029867415.1 Vicia villosa
ATAACATCTTTGGAGCTCTCACGTTCCTTCTGCATTAAATACTTAATGCGCCTAAACACATCGATAATATCTCGAAACCTAGCCCATTTTGACAAATATCTAAAAGAGAAAAGAGAAAAAAACACAAATAGACAACCATGACAATCAAAAGCCTAAAACTCAATGCCATATCATAGTCAACTAAGTAAACACCAAAAAATTGCATACAAGCATGATAGCAACAGACACAATTTCAGAAAATTCATGAGATAAGATATAGTAATAAAGATAACGAATAGATTCAAATACTCAAAAGATGGCCAAAACTACGCCACAAAATATATTACCAACAACTTTAACCATAAGAAATATTTAGATTAGCGGAAGATAAAATCAGCAGTAGCATCAGCATCAAGGTTAAATAGAAGAGTTCAACCCTGAAGGTGATACATGGCCCCTTTCTCAACAGTGAGCTCAGCCAAAATCTTTGCTTTTCTTCCCCTTATTTCCTTTTTTATCTTCTCCTCCCTTGCCTTGGCTTCACTTGCTACCAAATCAATGTGAGCATGAATACAAGTTTCTCTGGCCTGGGAATTAGCTAGAAATCTAGCTAAACCACTCATCAAAGTAAGCTTTAGCAGCAGTAGACAATAGACCATTAAACGAAGGAGACAAATCAGATGATGAACCAACAATATTATGCCCACGAACCTTGATACAATATGTTCTTGAGATTTTACATACCCAACCAAAATGAAAGCTTTTATCAGGCTAAGCCAACGAACCAATTAGATTTTTTCCAAGCTTATCTCAATAACCAAACATAACTTTCTTCGACAAAGTTTTAAAACCAAAACAAATATTTTATGACCAATTTATCTCAAGAAAAAAACTTGATTCCTCAAGAGTATCACACCCTTGAGAGTTACAACAACAACAACACGACACCATTGCAATTCCTTACAAGTAGTTTTTCACCCAAAGGTACTAAAGCAATTTAAGTGAGAAAAAATATTTTCAAAGAGAGAATGAGAGAGATAGATTCCAAAGAAAATAGAGAGATGCAGAGAATGGTGTGAAATGAGGAGGAGAAAACGTTTGTTTATATAGTAGAAGGAAAATATGAGAAAAAAAAAGATCCATGGGCATTTTTAATGATCAAATCAATTAGCTCATTTTAAAAAGTTTTGAGAGAGGTCGGTTGTCGGTCATTATGCCATTGTCATAATCGATTATACAATCATTTAGGCTTCTTCCAATCGATTGGCTTAAAGTCCCAATTGATTGGGTAGTTCAAAAAAGTATTTCTAATCGATTGACTTTAGGTCCCAATCAATTGATTAGTTCAAAAATGATTTTAAAAGGAAGTTGACAATTTCCTAATCACTTGGCTCGACCTTGTAAATATTATAAGATATTTAATAATTAAAAAAAAGTTTTAAGTGTGTGTGTGTGTGTATGTGTGAGTTGCCTTAGTATCTTAGGAGTTAATTCCCTACTTTCACAAAACATCGGTCACTCTAATAGACATGACTAGGCGAGCTTTCAGACTTCCTCTCTTTCATAAATCGGAGGCTTTCAAGATCCTTTTCTAGATATATTGATCATACAAGCATTTCAACGGAATCTTGAGTCTCCTACTAGATAAGGCTTGAGATGGTTCCAAGTTTGGCTACCATTATCAATTAGTTGGAAAATTATTACCACTGACTTTAACAGTCTTTGGTGTTGTCGTCATCAAAACTTTAGGAAGAAACTTCATTTTTGCAAACACATAAATCCACAAGCACAATAAGGATGAATGTTGACCTTGAAGGTTTTTAGAAGATTAAAGTACATCATAGAAGAAGAGTTCGCGAGCAAAGTATTATTACCATTCATCATCATTTGAGTAATGATATTTGAGATTGTTGTTTGAAGATGGGGAACCTTATTTTAACGCCTAGCCAAATTCTAACACTCCAAATAGAAGAAATGATAAAAACATTTGTTGACTTGATGATCAAGGCACCCTGAGGAGAATGAATTTTGTTGCAAAGATTCCACAAATCATCAGTTGAAGAGATCAAAATAGAAGACTCGATAGAATTACCAAGCCAATTCCAAAGCTTGGAAGCAAAGAAGCACTGAAAGAATGTGTGTATGGATGTTTCTGTAGAACACATGCAAATTCTACACCTAGAAACCAAGGTGCAACCTTTAACTTGAAGCACCTCATCCGTGGGAATTTTTCCATGCGTAAGGCACCAAACCACAAAGGATTTAGATGGTATAAGGTTCATATTCTAGATAAAGTATGTCGAGTCAAGCTAAATAGAAGGGGAGGTCTTGATGATATAATCTTCTTTGAGAGAAAGGTTGGCACATGTAGAGCTAGACCACATTGTCTTGATCACAAGGACCCAAAGGAAAAAAAATTGAGTGATAAAGAGAAAAAGCTCGAGCTAGGATGCGTGGAAAGACAAAATACTATCATGCAAGAAATATGACACATAGGGATTGGGATTAATGTCATTAGATTCAAGAGTATAAAGATTAGTATCTTACAATAGAGTATCACCACACCAAGTATCCTTTCATAACTTGATTGATTTACCATTTCCAAGATCCAAGATGCCTTAGAAACAAGAAAATTGATTTCTAGTTTTATGTCGTACAACAAAGTTGAAAATATATGATGATTAATTGTAACATGCTTCCTCAAAACTCTAGATTTCACCACCTTAGGCGAAGGCTCATCGCTAATTATATCCAAACCAAGCTTCAGGTTGGTTGCATCATTAAGGCAAAGGAGATACCTTAGCCCAATACTACCATGTGCCTTAGGCTGATAAACTTTCTTCCAGGCTACTATAACTAGCTTCCTAGTGGTGACATCCCCACTCCAGATAAAATCTTTAGCAACTTTGTCAATTTCCCTAAGCAAAATACATGCCAAGAATACACTATAATAGAATGAGATAACATACTATGGTTGACAGACTTGACAAAGAGGGTTTTGCCAACAAAACAGAGAATAGAACCCTTCCAAGAGGCCATTTTCGTAATCATGTTATCTACTAAGGGTTGGAGATTAGATGCTTTGACTCTTCCTTTAAAAATTAGAACTTTAAGATACTGAAAGGGATGGCTTACTTTGGAAAAATCATCGAGGTTGCTAATGTGGTTGGATCTTCTTTGAGACATAACATCTAAGAAGAAAGTGGATTTGGATCTATCAACGACTTGACTAGGAGCTTTGGAATAATTGAAGAATAGTGGCTTCAAAGCAATGATGTTTGATGTTTCCCTTGTTAATTAGAAAATTAGTATGTCATCTGCATGCAATATATGTGAAGGTATGTTCACTAGTCTTGTAGCTTTCATAGGGATAATAGCACCATCAATGACCAACTTTGAGATACTTCTACTAAGAACTTCCACAACTAGGCAAAACATAAGGTGACACAAGAGATCACCTAGTTTAACACCTCATATACAAGAAAAATAGCCAAGAATGGAACCATTAATTGGAATAAACATTCTAGCACATTCCAAAATGAAAGTAATCCATTGGTAGAACATATGATTAAAACCATATTTCCTTAGGAATTTGATACGAAAATCTTAACTAATGGTGTCAAAGGCCTTAGTGATCTCCATTTTAATAGCTAAATTTCCTCCATGAGTCTTTTTGTCAGAAAGTTTGATTTCCTCAAAGGCCAAACAAATACAATCTTTGTTATTCCTCCTTTGAAAGCCCGTCTGCAATAATTTTTTAAATGAGCTTGAATTTCAAATTGGTTTGGGAAATGGCTTAAACATATCCATGGAATGAGTAACCCTAGTATTTGGAAGTAGAATAATGATGTTGGCATTGTAGTTGGGAAAGAACCATCCGGAGATTGAAGAACCTTTAGATATAAGTGTAGACATCCTTTAAATTATATTCCAATAAGTTTGAAAAAATATCCCTCCAAAACCATTTAGGCCTACAACACTGTCCTTTCTAAGATTAAAAATTGCAGCAGTGCACTACTACATATAATACATTCTATGATAAATCTTTCACCTCAGCCAATGAATAACCAATGTGTAAATCAAATGCCCACCACATTTTATTTTATTTTTAAAAAAATACTACTTATTCCCTTAGTTGAGCTTCCAATTGAGGAAAAAAGTATTTCGCATTCTAGCGACTCCATTTTCGGTACTTTTAATGTTTTTTATATTTTTGTTTATGACCTATTACCTCGGTTGAGCTGGAACCGAGGGGAAAAGTATTTTAGCACATTTTATTTTTTATTTTATTTTTGTTTATGACCTATTACCTTGGTTGAGCTGAAAACCGAAGGGAAAAATATTTTATTTTATTTTTTATTTATGATATTAAGTAACGAATCTTTGTCATTCATTTATATAGTAACAATGGTCAAGATATTCCCAACACATCAATCCATATGAAACATCAGTGATCTACATGAAACCTCACTAACCAATCATAACGTGAATACTTTAACGATCCATCTTGGATGCAAAGTGCAAAAATGAAAACTTACTTAATAAAAACAATGATAATGAAAGCAGCAAAATGAAGTACAACAACATTATCTGGGATTGATTGTAAGAGCAGGAAAAAAGTTTCAAGGTTGGTTTCTTAATGTGAATCTTCTCTTATAATTGCTTGTTAAATTTTTTAATGTTAGTTTGGAAGGCATGGATGTAATTTAGCAATGTTAGTTGATGTTGTTGCGTCAAGTAAAATGCTTAGTATTGTTCTTGTTGAGATTACACATTTAACAATTCTATTGATTTTGTTTATTTTTTATTGTTGATGTTGTTGTTCTTGTTGTTTTTGAAATTTGATGTTTATAGATTTTATGGATCTTGGTGTTATTGTTGTTGTAGAGATTTACTGTTTAACAATTCAATTTATTTATTTTTTGTTATTGTTGTTTACGATGATGATGATGAGGAGGAGGAAGAAGATTCAAAATTTTTCAAAAAATTTGATGTTTTGCATATTGAAACAAAAAACAGGTTAAAAAAATTATGTAGACACACCATTTTACCTCAGGTATTATTTCCATCCGAGGTAAAAAAGTAGCATAGTTTTAAAAATCCAAAAAAGAAATGTTATTGTTGCGGATTGAACCCATGACTAATACAATTTTTCCCTCAGTGGAACTTTACTTTAGGGGAAAAGTAACAAGTTTTCATGACTCCTTTCGTTACCTCCCATATAAAATCGAGGTAAAACCCTTTTTTTAACCAAATAAAAGGGTTTTTTCGTAGTAGTGTTAATTTCTTCTGTGGAAGGAAGCATCGTGAGCAACAAGTTCATGAAGTGATCAACCATATAGGAATAACCTCAATCAAATTTGAATCTTGAAAATCACTTGTAAAACCAAAAATGTTAGTAAAATAATTGGGTGAATGAGCAGCCATATCAATAGGATTTGTTGTCAATGTTTCCCCATCTCTTAAAATAGTGACCATATTTCTAGCACTTTTGATTTTGGCTAATCTTTGAAAGTATTCAGTATTTTTGTCACCATGTTTGTGCCAACTTAGCTTATCCTTTTCCATCCAGAAAAGCTCCTCTTTGGCTAAAGCTTGCTCCATCTCATGTTGAGCATGGATTTCTTTATCTCTCAAGAAGTCACTCATACCTTCTAATTGGATTTGCTCTTGAATCTTGGTAAGATTAAGGGGATGAAGTTTGTCCCCCAAAATCTCTTGGTTCTAGATTTTAAGACGACCTTTTAGATTATAAAGTGTTTTGATGGTATGTACATGTGACAACCTATTACCAGATGAGACCTAAAATTGGAAATGAAATATCTACATTAATCATGCAGAGTGCATATACTGAGAAATTTTTGTCTTTGTTTCTTTTTTTAAGATTTAGACATGGCTAGCTGGAACTTTAGGAGCTCATAATCAAATTCCTCATCATATTTTGACATGTCTTCCACAACATTCCTATCTACAATGTTGGTCCAAGAAGTTTTTTGAAATTCGACATTCTTCCTTTGAGTTTCTTGAGATATATCATCTGACTCATTAATTTGAGTCGCATCTACAAACTCTAAATCATTCGAGCTAGTATGCTCATTATTTCTCAGTGTTTGTGTCCTGCACTAAAGATGGACTACATAAGACCTCTTCTTAGTGATTTGGTTGATTTGGAAGTTTCAAAATGAATTTATTTTTTTCGATGAAATTAGTTAATTAAGATCAATTGGAGAATCATATTAATTTAATTGTGGCTTAACGAGAAAAATGTAATAAAAATGTATACGAGATACTTTATTTTTTATTTCCATTTTCTTGTTTAAAAATATAATTAAATATTGTTTTAATATCATCATCTTTTAATATATATTTTTATTAAAATCTATTAACAAATGAGTTTTCCCATAAGTAATAATCTAAAAAAGAAAGTAATAATATTTTAATTATTTTTTATTAAATATATATTATTTATTTTGGACATATTTTACCTATTTTGACTAATAAAATTAATTGACTTAACTATAGTTTTGATTCCCTTATATCTTGCATTTTAAATTGACAATATTTCATATGATGTGTCAATTACACACACACACACACACACACACACACACACACACACACACACACATATATATATATATATATATATATATATATATATATATATATATATATATATATATATATATATATGTGTGTGTGTGTGTGTGTGTGTGTGTGTGTGTGTGTGTGTGTGTGTCTGTGTAACGTGACTTAACTATAGTTTTGATTCCCTTATATCTTGCATTTTAAATTGACAATATTTTATATGATGTGTCACTAGTGAAACGTTACACAGACACACAAACACACACA
The DNA here is from genome assembly GCF_029867415.1 of Vicia villosa. Taxonomy (NCBI): domain Eukaryota; kingdom Viridiplantae; phylum Streptophyta; class Magnoliopsida; order Fabales; family Fabaceae; genus Vicia; species Vicia villosa. Next base: position 6,835 of record NW_026706596.1, read on the forward strand.
CACATATATACATATATATATATATATATATATATATATATATATATATATATATATATATATATATATATATATATATATATATATATATATATATATATATATATATATATATATATATACCCACGTATATAACCTTAAAAAAAAAAATATAAGTTAGACGTCATTGAAAAATGGGCATCTTATCAATTTTCAGTCCAAAAGTGTAAGAAAGGTCAACAAACATTTGTAAAACTTTAAAAATAAGATACACATTATACATCATTAAAAAATAGACATATATCGTTGATCCTTATAAATCAACAAATTTGAGAGTTGGTAATGTAAATTTGAGAGTTAGTATTAGTAATATTGTATGATTTTAGAAACTATCATTGTGAATATAAGTTTATAATAGAATGTTATGTAAGAAAAATGTGATATATATATATATATATATATATATATATATATATATATGTGTGTGTGTGTTTTTTTTTCGGTTTTCAAAAATTTAAAAAAAATCATTTAGTAATTACGGCAACCGACAAAAACCATGGCCAAAAAATAAAAGACTACACTTTAAAATGGTTTCAGTAGACCATTTAACTATTTCTTAAATGGGAACACTTTCATAAACTGTTCCAGTTTGTTCATAATACATTCTATCGGAACACAGTTTCTGTAATGATAATTTCCTAAATTAATTTGGTAACAAGTTAAAACCGTGGCCTTAAGTAAATAGCCACTACGCCAAACAAGGAAAAAGACAGCGCTTTTTTTGGCTTTAGGCAGCGCTTTAAAGCGCTGTCTATTCCCCCGCTGCCGTAGGTAAAGGCAGCGCTTTTTTTCATCTTGAAAGCGCTGCTAAAGGCACCCTTTAGCCAACACTTTTTTATTAAAAGCGCTGCTAAAGGCCCCCTTTAGACAGCGCTTTTCTGAAACAATTTTTAAGAAAAAGCCTCTTAAAAGCGGTGCTAAAGGCCACCTTTTGGCAGCGCTGTTCCCACAAGCGCTGCTAAAGGCCCACTTTAGCCAGTTTCCTAAAAGCGTTGTTAAAGGCCCTCTTTAGGCGGCGCTTTTCTGAACAAAATTTTTAAAGAGCGTTTAGGCAGCGCTTCTCTTTTAAAGCGCTGTCTAATGTCCACGAAATTTTTAAATGCATCTATTTAAAAAAGGTTTGCCCCAGGTTTTCACCACATTTTGCACCTGTATATACCATTACAAATTTCACATATAAACATCAAACCCAACACCATATAAACAACCACAAAAAACTCTATTTTTCAGAGCTAAGATGCTAAGAATATATATATATATATATATATATATATATATATATATATATATATATATATATATATATATATATATATATATATATATTCTAATAAACTTTGTATTTTTTATATGCTAAGATGCTAAGAATATATATATATATATATATATATATATATATATATATATATATATATATATATATATATATATATATATATAAATATATTCTTAGCATCTTAGCATATAAAAAATACAAAGTTTATTAGAATATATATATATATATATATATATAGATATATATATACACTAATAAACAACAACAAAATTACATCCAATTCAATGAAAACAATTGCATCATCCAAAACATTGTTATTTTTTACACAAGTCAAAAGGATGCTAAATATCTACTTTTTCTTCTTGCCAGCAATTGTAACCTTTTTTCCCTTCAATGTCCTGCAATTGCATCAAACCATTACAATCACAAAACAGAATAACAGAAAACCAAAAACAAAATAATATAAAGGTGAAAAACATTCTACATTAGTGTCCATAAAACCATTCTACATTTGCCACGAATGCATTTCAAACGGCCTACATATCACTAAATAATCTATGTAGATTAATCAAATATGTCATCCAATATAGGACATGATATTATTGTGATTGAAGCCAAATTAAGTAAAACTACCTGGAAATATCTTATGAAGGTAGAACAAAATTGAAATGTCGTTTCATCTTAGTAAGGGCTGAAAACACTGCATGATCAAAAGATAAGATGAGTACAAAAACAACAAATAACATAATTTCTTTTTTAAAACAACAAATTGCAACATGCACTATACTCAAAATTCTCATCAATTATAGTAAGATTTCAATATACCTATACAACTTTCAACTCAATCATGAATTGACACCAATCCTCCTTAAGTTCATCCAACTTAGATCTTGAGTAAGTAGCACACTTGAATTCATCAAAGTACTACAAAACAATATAACATGGTATGTTTAAGTTAAAACTATTTAATTATATGAGAAATATGTGTTAAATGTTAAAATAACTCTTAAGTTAGAAATTCATACCTTGGACGGAATCTCTATTTGATTCAAAAGAAGAATTTCTTTCATAAACCGCAACATGTAAAAACCGCAATCTACTTCATTACGCTGCTCAGGACACTACACATGGAAAGAAAATATGGATAAGGCCTAAGTTTTATCACGTATCATCACTATTTATATAATCAAAATTGTGATAATTAATTAATATACCTCCACTCGAATCCATGTGATGTTGTTGGCTTTACTCTTTGGTACTTGACTTCCTCTTTGTGCTCGAAAAACTTGTATAACGCTAATAAAACATAAACGCATAATTTAGAATAAGTCACATAAATTAATAAATAAATAAATAAATATACACACGAATATTTAGAACAATCTCACTTACGTATCAACCAACTCCTTCATAGCTTCGTATGTACTAATTGGATCATTGTGTAAGGAATCCAGAAAATATACAACTTCTCAGATAGAATTAATCGCGACCAACAACCAATGTCCACTGTAAGGCAAAACAAATGTGAGATGAAAACTTTCTACACAATGTTAAAATATGAAAAATTATAATAGATGAATTTAGAATTAAAGTCTAACCCGTGTAGCAACCTTCCCTAAAATTAAACTTTTAGAGTCGCCACCTATTCTGAAGGGCGAATAGGAAACCCTACGCAGTTAAGAGATTCGGGGTAAGTTATTATAATCAGGTCGAGGGAAGGTGTTAGGCACCCTCAACCCTTTCCTAAGGTTTGTATCTAAGGTAAAGGCTTATGGCTAAAATATTTAGGATAATAGCTAAAGAAGTGAAAAGGGCAAAATTGAGATTTTAAGTGAATTGAGATTTTAGGGAGGGGGACTCGCCTTGGTTATCCAAGTGCCTACGTATCTCCTTAGGGAGAATCAGAGTCAACGTAGTTCGGGCACAGGGTTGTACGCCTTAGAATTAGTACGAGGTTGTTTGAAGGCTTTTTGAATGGCCTATCGTAGTTTGAAGTTTGTAAGGCATTTTGAGTTGCCTTGTCGAAAAGGATGAAAATCCGTAGTGTCGTGGTTTAGTGTGTTTTAAGATTGGGGCGTACAACCCTGATTTAATATGTCACCGTTAGATGCGATGATCAATAGATTTGATCAGTATAGCTAACGGATTAATGGGGCATTGCTGGTTACTCAGATCGATAGATTCGATCGTCGCGGGCAGCAAATTGAATGTATTTTAGATTTGATATTTTTTCATCTCTTGTCTAATGCGACTAATAGATTTAGTCGGGTCGAGAAGGGAATTAATTAAGGGTTATTGTTTTGCCAAATGGCAGTGGGATCGAGCCCATGACCCTTGGGTAACAAACATTCGCTTCTTACCATCTCAGCTAGCTTCACATATTGTTAGCATACCCACTTAAAGCAAATATATATGAAACGAGGGCGTTTAAAAATCCAAAACGACAACCGCGCCCAACACATGCGTTTTCTTCTCCATGTTTTTTCTGCAAATGTTACCTATATATGGCTACGGTTTTTTTGTTATGGCCATAGACCCTCCATCCATCAACCTGCGAAACACCATCGCATAATGCAAGATAATAACCCAGGTCAAACATAAAGCACCTTACGAATCCAACAGGAGCACTAGTTTTGGCCAATTCTTCGTATATCCAGAGTTCCCAATTCAGAACTTAGAAACCCTAGCCATGGCAATTCCTTCAACCTGCAACTGAACTCTAATTAAATCACCAGGAAGCATCAAAACATCATCATAAACACAAATACATAATCAAATATCGTTAAAAGTGCGCGTATGTGTGAAATCGAGATCGACAAATTTGATACAACTGTAACTCGGTCTACACGCGATTCCGAGGACGTTGATGATCGAGAACGTTGCAGTTAGCTTCGGAAAACCATGAGGAATTGACTGGTAACCTTGGAATGGCCTAAACCGAGCCCAATCTTGATCTGCAATTCCACTTTTTTCCACGTTTTTCTTGTTCTTAAGCAAAGGTTCATGCGGCCAAAAAAGTCCCCTAATGCCTTGGATCAATTCTCTCTTTATAGTACTATGAATTAGGTCCATAATTTTGATCAGAAATCTTGTTTTTAATGCCAAGAATATTTTATTTGGAATCAATCCAATCTTGCTATTTCTTGATCTTTCTTCTATTCCTCAAACTTTCCTTTCACGTTTCTTTTGGCATTCTTGGGCCCTTGGATGTTTACCAACAAAACTTTTTTCTCCTCTTTTTTTATTTTATTTTATTTTTATTTTAACAACCTAATAATAATAACTAATAATAATAATAATAATAATAAAATAAAATACTAATAATTAAATAGTAATGATGGAAACTAGTAATAATAAATAACAATTCTATCAAAATTAATAATAATATTACCCTAAATAATAGTATTAATATTAATTCTAATATATATATGTTTATTAAAACCTAATTATAATAAAAAACCTAATTAATCTTAATACTAATCCTATTAATATTAACAATAATAAAAATTAATAGTCTTAAATGTTAATAGTTAGTCATGATAATAGTAATCGAAACAAATATTAGTAAAACCCCGAGATACCCCCACAAATAATAAAACCCTTAAAATAATTAGTCCCCACTTCTGGATCCTAAACATCTGTTAATTACGTCCTTGTTTTAACTCAACCTGATTTATAAGAGAGCGGGTTCGACAATAGAAATGTCAAACCTCATGACTCTTAATTTTGAATCTCGATGGGTTAACAGACGTAGATTTGATCGGACAAATTTTGGGGTATGACAACCCGTTGCCGGTATTAAACGGTAAAAAGAACAACTTTTCTGAATTTATGCTGGCCATAAAATGGTTGAGTACATACGCCATGACTTCATCCGATTTAGATATGATTAACCCTAAGTTGGTATTGAAGGGAGCTAAGAAAGCGAATCTTTGCCTCAATCCACTCGGGTGCATCAATTTGTCATACAAAAACCTTAAATAAAAGACCTCATTAACATCTGAAATGAGTAAATGAATTGTTCATTTAATTAAACAAATTAGATCGGATATACCTTATGTATGTATCAATAACACCGATGCCTAATTGCGTATGTTCAAAAATTTGTTCAAAATCCTCCATACCAATTGTTTCTTGATACTCAATACCAAACAAATCTTCCTCCATAGGTACAAGACGGGTGTTTCCTTACGGAATATCAGAGAGTTCTAAAAATGTGAAAAGTCACAACCTAAACTTATTGGGAGTAGGTTTTCTCTTAGTTGCGGTCTTCTTAGCAACAACCTTTTCAGGCTTCTTACCCTTACTGACATCTTCAATCTCTTTAGCATACATCTAAAGATCATATAATTAGTTAGGTGAAATATAAGATCACGAATTAACATTTTTCATGCATAAATATCATATAATTGTGATGTACCTCTTTTATTGATGCAACTGACTCGATTTTCCGCCGAGGCTCCTTGTCTTTTGCTTTGGATTTTGTTGGAGTCTGATTAACATAACCATATAAAAACAAATGTACGTAAAATGCACGTAAAAACTTTGAATACTCAAAGATTCATATATATGGTTTTAAGCATACCTCATCATCTACACTAATGAGGCTTGACGGCCATGCAACAAACGAACCTATTGCATCTTCCACCAATGTGGCATCCGAAACATTGTCAGGATGCGGTAATAACGCATCCTTCTCTAAAGCAATGTCAACCGATACTTTCAAACAGCCAGTAGGGAGCGGTCTAGTGTGAAGTAATTCTCCCAAAGTGTTATGCACTTTTCCCTTGCCAACCATCCGATAAGTCGGTGACGATAAGTAGAGTTGGCAAGGTGAAATGCCCTAAAACCAATAATAAATTTCAAATTATTATTGTGTATATATTTCAATTAAATAAATTAAGCTACTTTAATTTCATAATAATATATATAATTACCTCTGGAAGATTCGGTTGAAAATTACAACCGATACTACCTTTGTCACTAGTAGCTTTACAACCTGAAGCTTGCTCTCTTAATTCTTTTTCCCTTTTCAATTCGCGGACTTCAGCTTGTAGTGCTTCCAAGGTTTCCTGTAGTTCTCTATTGCTAGGAGCCTTCTGTTTTTTCATCTTCAAGGATGTTGGAGTGATTCCAAATCCCTTACCCCTCACCCGACCAGAATAATCAGGAATATCTAATGCGCGGCTAAGTATGCTCCTGCAATCATTGCCTTCATCTGGAGATATAGACTGAGATAGAGTCTCCTGAAATTCATATGAATATTCAAAATTTGTCTTAATAATATGTTACTAAACTTTTGATTTAATTAAAGAAATAATGTTATACTTACACATTTTTCAAAATTTTTTTAAACATCTTCTTTGACAACTCCATCCTTTCCCACACGGGCTTCCTTCCACAAAACATGTGGTGGAACAAATGTTTCAGAACTACTCTCCCTTGTTAACTACACATTAAGCCAAATAATATGATCAAATATAACTCACGATGAACAAGTATAACATTGCAATTTATAGATACTTACAATAGACTGTTCTAAGCGTCCATATCCCATACGCCATTTTCTGTATGGATATGGGGGACCTGATGCTCTTTGCCGATTTGTTTCACTTCTACTCCGAAAATTTGGGTTTTTTCGTTTTTCTTTAAACGTTACCCATTCTTCAGGTGAAATCAAACTGCTATATCTTTCTGGATACTCTGCATCAACAAAATTTTTATTCGCATCCATAAGATATCTCCTAGTTAAAAAAGTCCTAAACCCTCTTAGTAGTCTACCGGCCAATTTGAGACAAATTTTTCTTTTATCATCCTCCATGTTGTTGAAACTCCTCTACGAAAAACATACACAGTGAGTTAGTACAAGTAATTTAAAGACGTAATCATCATTAAAAACAAATAACATCACATATGGTACCTGTATCTCAATCCAAAGTTTGTCTTTAGCTTTTTCCAAATCCTTATCTCTCCAATCATCACAAGTAATTGGAATTGCATTCCTTACGAGTGCACCAATAAAACTTGTAATCTTTGAACTGTTAGGCTCAATTAGTAGGCCACTTTCGCTCTAATGCGCATCGAATAGTATGCCTCGGTCTCTATCACGAATGACTCTCTTCATAACTGTTATTCCTCTTCTAATTTCCGCTTCCTGATCAACAATGTTCTCATGATCTCCATCATCAATAGCATCATCATGTGGTTGATCCTCGTTACTAGCCATCTAATTAACCTATAATAAAGAAAAACATAATCAATTGATGTTAGAACAAGAAATGTTCTGATCAATGTTCTTAGTTTTGATGATAACACTATGTATGAATTTTGTATAAGATAATGTGGTACTCTAATCCTTTAATTTTTCCATTTCAGGAAATATATAAAGAGTATGCACAATTAAGCGCTCAGAAGCACTAACTCAGAAAGTTCTGGATGGCTTCATCAGAACATGCTCTGGCAAGACATCAGAAGATGGTCATGCAGAATCAGAACATGAACTGGAAAGCATCAGAAGAATGGAAGTCAGAAGAACAAGCTCTGAAGTTCTGATGGTATCACGCTCAAAGCTCTTCAAAGTCAGAAGACAGAAGATGCTCTGCACCAAAAGCTGATGGCTCTGATATTCAAACGTTGTTATCTACAAATTTGAGTCCAGAAGAAAGTACAAGATGAAAGGCTGTAACGTCAAATCTCTGACTGACAAAAGGAACGTTAGAAGCTACAAAAGGCAAAGTCAGTAAATGCAGCAAAAGCAAGGCTCGAGGTAGTTGACAAAAGTGTGAAACATTAAATACATCGTTGTACTATTCATGCAAAGCATTAAATGCATCCCAACGGTCATTTCCTCTCAAGCGCCTACATATAAAAGTTCTGTCCAGAAGCTGAATACAACACTTATGCAAATTATACAGAAACACTATCAAATTCAAAAGCTCAAGAACTTCATCTTCAACCTCACACATTTTGTAATATCTTAGTGAGTGTTAAGAATAGAACTTAAGAAAAATATCACAGTTGTGATTACAGCTTTATTAGAAGCAATCTAAACTCTTGTAAACTTTATTTTACATTGACTGTAAAAGGATTCCTAGAGTGATCAAGTTGTGATCTGTAGACTCTAGAAGACTTAGAGGTTATCTAAGTGGAAAACCATTGTAATCAGTTGAATTAGTGGATTAAATCCTCAGTTGAGGTAAATCACCTTGTCAGGGGTGGACTGGAGTAGTTTGGTTAACAATGAACCAGGATAAAAATAATTGTGTTCATTGTTTTTATCTTCTAAGTTTTTGAAGTTACATTTATTCAATCCCCCCCTTTCTAAGTGTTTTTCACTCCTTCAATTGACACTCATAGACACTTATAAAATTCCATAATCAATTGAATATAAAACAAAAACTTATTACATCATAAGATTATACTATACACAATAATTTATTGATTAACACATTCAGACATACTAGTAACACTCACATAGTTACATTATCAAATATTATCATATAGTAATCACAGGATAACACGATGAACAATGAAAATAAAACAAAAAAATAGGTACTAAACATGACTCGCACATCAGGACACGAACCAAATGCGCACATAAATTACATACACATATACAAATAACTATAAAAACACGTGACACATCATATAAATTTATTGACAATGACATAATATATAATATTTTATGATATTGCTTCTTTCACTAACATCTCTTTCTTTTCTTGGTTGAAATACGAATTACTTGTTTCTTAGCAATGCGGACGTCAGAATTGATCCAAATTCCCTCATCATGATCTTTTCTGATATATGATTCATCCGTTATACTATTCTCATCTTGATCATTCTGTCTAACACTTGACTGATTCTCAACATCAATATCACCTTGATCTACACCGATATCATCAACCACTTTGTTAGATAAAAGCAATATAGACCATTTCGTACTCGTCGGGTCAGTGACATAAAATACTTGTTTAGTTTGAGATACTAAAATAAAAGGCTCGTCTTCGTACCCCACCCTATTAAGATCAACTTGCAGAAATCCTGACTTATCCATTCGTATGCCACTACTATTTACCCACTTGCAACCAAAGATAGGAATTTGAAACTTCTCGTAATCAAACACCCAAATGTGCTCAATAACCCCAAAATATGATATATTTGCATATTTAGGGTTTAAGTCCTTCATACTTGATATGTGCATTGCTTCAGCTAGCACGGTGACACCACTATTTTGCATAGTACTTTTATCATCTCGTTCTTTGGTATAAAATGTGTATCCATTTATTGCGTATGCGCTGTGAGAAAACACATGCAAACTTAAACCATATGCCAAACATCTCAACCTTTCTGTTATTGAAGCGGGATCTAAAGAGCGCTTTGAATAAATATGATCAATCAGTACGCAAATTTCACTTAACTTTACAACTTTATACATACATGCATACATATCAACTCTATCTAGCAGACACAGTTTGTGTCTTTTTTCTTTCTTTTCTAAGCCTAACCTTGTTTTCCAAAATAGTCTTAAGTTTAGGAGACCAAACCTGATCCTTAGACTTCACAAGCATTTCATAATGTTTTTTCAACTCAGGAGTACTACAAAGAAAACTGCTTTTACTACTAAGGCAACCATCATTGTGAATAATGAAAGATCACTGTCACCATTTTTCTACTTAACTTGGAGATGCTATAACTAATTGTGACAACTAAGCATATCCAAACCAATGCCAACTGAGCATAACTTACATTGAATAACTTAGAATATACTAACATCCTAGAAATCTAATCTCTCATACACCCACACAAAACAGAGGAAACATGACCTAATGTGTCTCTATTGACACTAAATAAAATTGTAAGACGCCATCATATATTATGCAGGTTTAAATTATTCTTCCTAGTTTAAAATATTCTTCCTGATATCATAAATGTTATCAGCACAAACTTCTGGTATAAAAAATAATAGCAAAAATTGTCCCTGTCAACAGCTAGTGATACTTATTAATTATGCATAATGGATGTTGAATCATACTAATTCAAAAAGATATAAAATATAACATTTTTCAGAATTATCAATCTACTAGTTACTCCTCAACCCTAGGCTATCCAAACGGAACTGGTTTGAAGAACTGGTTTGATGGCCAAAGCAGCAACAACACTCAGATTATCACATAAAGCAAAGATGGTTAAGTCAAAGTAAGGTGTGTATCCACAACAGTTCTGTAGTAACTAGAGCAAGACTTAAATACTCAGTTTTTGTACCAACTAGAACTGGAAACTACAGTTTGCTTCAACAAAAACGAAATGTAATACTGTAGGAAGTGGACACTAAGTCATCCATTAGAACAACCAAATCTCTCAATTAAAAATTCACATAATCTTAGAAACATACCTCTAATGCCGATTCAGAAGCGATTTTTGTGCAATTCAGAAGTGATTTTGTGAGCGATTCATAAGTGATTTCGTGAGCGAAGAAGGGATTCAGAAGCGATTTTCGTGAGAGAAGAAAGAGGAAATACTCAACCGTGGGTTCAATTAGGGTTCTTCGAATTCAGAAGGTTTGTTTGTGGGTTGAGAGAGTTTGTTCGTGGATTCAATAGATTTTTGGTTTGGGAGAAGAAGAAGAACGATATGGTTTTTCGATTGGGAATATAGAAAGAATGATATAGGGTTTTACGTTTGTGAGATTATATTTTTCAATTTCAATTTTAATTATACTAAGCCAGCGCTTTTTTAGAAAGCGCTTTCTAATATGAACCTATACCGGCACTTTTAAATTATTTTTTTTTAAAATTTATTTGACTTTCTACAGCGCTTTTTGAAAAAACGCTGGCTAATATGGTCCTATACCAGCGCTTTTGGAAGCGCTTTCTAATGTGAACCTATACCAGCGCTTTTGAAGAAGCGCTGTCTAAGGTCGTCCCTATACCAGCGCTTTTGAAGAAGCGCTGTCTAAGGTCGTCCCTATACCAGCGCTTTGACTCATTTTTTAATATAGTTTCTGTGTTTTATTTTTTATTTTACTTATAGCAGCGCTTTTGTATAAAAGCGCTGTCTAAAATCGTTTTTGACGTAGTGAGGCAACACTTTTAAACCGTTACTGAAACTCATTTAGCAATTTTTTTAACCGGAACACTTTCAAAAAGTGTTCCGATTTCTTAATAATACACTCTATCCGAACACTTTTAAAAATTGCTCCGGTATGATAATTTTTAAAAAAAAAATACTTTAGGCAACGTTTTTGAAGTGTTGCTGAAACTCATTTAGCAATTTTTTGTGTAATAAAAATTGAAATGGTAAATTAGTTAAAAACATTGAAGGATAAAATTGACTTTTTTGAACTACACTCTTCAAACTGGTTTATGGTCAATGGTCAAGATGTTATGCTACTTGTTGAATTAAATTTACAATATTTGGTTGAAAAAACAAAATATTGCATGTTCAAGATTATTAGAATATGATGTGTGATAAATTTGTTAACTTGAATTAAGAAAGGCTAGTAGTGTTATACACTATTATTCGATAATAAGAAAGAGTCAGTATGTTCTATAACTAGAAGGTCAAGAAAAAAAATTTCTCATAAGACTTTGTTTGGATTGATGAAATTTGATAGAGTGGGCCGAAATGAGATAAAATAAAATGATATTTTATTATTTAAATAATTTAAAAACGGATAGAGCGGAGCGAAATTGAGTGGTATGGATTTCATTCCATTCCATTACTTACCACCGTATTTCTTTTCTTCTGATTTGGATGGAATGAACGATTTGCCTTGTTGTATCGTATAATTTCCAAACAATGGATGGTATTTTTTATATGAAAAAATATTTTAACTATGGATATTAAATATCAAATCTTTGAGAAAGGGTCCCCGAATTAGAAAATACCTTTTGTTATTGAGAAAGAATTTTTGAAAAATGCTTATTCAATTCGAGATGAGATCGGGTAGTCAAATTATATCCATAAATGAAAAATGTTTAAAATGCTTTAAACCTATTATTGATGAGATAAAGTATCATAAAGTAATATTAATAACTTAGGGTCTATTGGAATGAGCTTATCTTCTACTATAATTTTATGACACTATTTGAGAGATATATCAAAACAGTTTATGATATTTTTTATAATTTTTTTTTGAAATTTTTTAAATAAAATTTAAAGATAGCTAATGAAAAAAATTTATGAAATTTATGATATTTTTTATTATTTTATGAAAAAAAATTATGATATTTTATTTTATTTTTTTGTTATAAAAATAATTTATAGGAACCACTATTAAGAAAATTAGGATTAGAGATGGACAAAATCCGTGTCTAAAATGCTTAAATTTCATCTCCAATTCATTTGGAGACGGACTCTGAGATAGAAAAAGACCACTCTTTAAAATATTGATCACAAACGCATTAGAGAGAGATCTTTTATTTCCGTCTATATTTGGAGACGGGATTTTTCCGTCACTAGATAACAACTTTCGTCTCTCCTTATTATAACGAGTAAAAGTTATTTTCTGTCTCTATTAATTCCTTGTCTACATTAAATATATTTTGTTTTCAAAATTCTGACTCTGACAACAAAATAATGATAATAAAGATTAATGCAATTTTTTAAATTTAATGCAATTTTTTATATTTAATAAAATTCTGATATCTATTTCGATGTATAAGATAAATATTTTCGTCTCTAAATTTAATGCAATTTTTTATACCATTTTATTCATCACCCTAAATATAATCTATATTGTAATACACATAACCTAAACATAATTTAAAGATTATAATGAACTAAATTTGAATTTATATCATTCATGAGATAAATATAGTGATAATAAAATGATACTTGCAAGTTGCAATAACATTTTAAAATATTGTTTGGGCTTTGGCCCTCTTGTTTATAAAAAAAAAACATTTTAAAATATTGTAATAGGAAAATGATAATTGTAATATTGCAAAATAAAATCATAGTACAATGATCCTTGCCCTACATTACAAAATATAGCAATAGTATAGTTAAGTAAGTATTCATATTAAAAATGTACTCATAACTTCAAAATAAAAATATCACTACATAAATATAAATTTAGTTCATGAAATGATTATCATTCTCTTCTTCATTTTCAATATCATCCTCTCCTTTCATGTCATGTCAACACCATCTTTTTCCATACCTATATTTTCCTCTCCTTCATTGTTAATACCATTATCTCCTTCATTGCCGGTATCATCATCATCATCAAGCAATGAACTATACATATTTTTGTCATGCATTAGTTTTTGAAACATGCGCTCCCATGGATTCACCTTTGTTTTATACTTTCTTGTTTATGAGTCTTTTGATAAAGTTGATAGTTTAATGTTTGAACTTGAGCTTTCAATGCAGTTACCTCTTTAGCTAATGCTGCATCATTAGAAATGATATTTTTTGCAGATGATTTGATGGTAGCGGCTTGAAATCCTAATCCAAATATGCACCCTTTTTATTTATACCACCAACCACTTCTATGTATACGTTATTATTTAACTGTAGTGTAAACTGATGGCTATTTCCTTTGCCACTTTGAACTTGTACCTCACTCTTTTGCACTTGATATAATTCCTAAAGTAAAATTAAAAATCAAACTAAAAAACACTAAACAGAACTCAAATAGTGTGATAAATAGGAAATGATATTAACTAGTTATTAATGCTTTTGACAAAATAAAGTAGTAGGTTCAATATGCCAAAGAAAACAACAAAACACACAACATAAATATGTTTACATAGGGTTGGCTCCTAACATTTTTTTGGTGCTCTTGTATATAGTTTGCCTAACGTTTTTTCGTTCACTTATTAATAATGTCAAAACAAATGTGTTGAATTTCTAGTCATAATTTTCAAAACAGTGTCAAAACAAATATAGTTATAACAATGTAATATATTTATGAATTTCTAGTCATAATTTTCAAAACAGTGTCAAAACAAATATAGTTATAACTTTTTTTTCTTTCTAAAATGGAATATAACTTTTTAGCTAACGTGATTATAAGCGGCAAATAAGCTTGTATAAGCGCTTAATTATTTTGATAAACACTTATATTATAAGCGCAGTAAATAAGTTATTTATCCAAACAAACCTTTAATAGTCAAAAGGCCAAATACACTACAAATGAAGTAACAAAGATCAAACAGAAACTTACATTCAAAGTAGGGAAATTCTACGGTGCATTCGCCCGTTTGACTTCAGTGGTGAAGTCACTGTCTGACCAATCAGAATTAAGCCCTAAGCCCTAATAGTGCCACAGTGGACTGAAGCATTAAATGACCTTATTGACACTTACTGTGGTAATTTTATAGTTTATATATTGCAACTTAGTCCCTAACATATTAATATTGTTTTTAAAATGTAATATTTTTATAGACAAAATCAATTAAATTAAAACAAATTAATCAACTCAACAAATTAATCAACTCAACAAATTAATCAACTCATCTCCATCTCCCTCACTTCATCATCGTGAACAGAAATTGAAAATAAAAATTCTTCATCCATCATCTCATCTTGGCATTTTTTCCCAACTACAAACTCAACGCAACAGTTATCGTCTCATCTTGGCATTTTTTCCAAACACTGCAAACTCAACACAACAGTAAGCGTCCCATTCACAGGTTCGTATTGAGCACGCTGCTGCAAAGGTAAATGATAAAATGGTTGTTATATTTGTTTGAATAGTTAAGATTTACTGATTTCAAATTGGGAATTAGGGTTTAGGATTGGGAATTAGGGTTTATGATTGAATTTGTTTTATTTACATGGGATTTATATTTGATGATTACGAAATTTTAATTTTGGTGGGTACCTTTGAATCAGGTCGATTGATTTAATAACGTAATAAGGAATTGTGATTGATGCTTGAAATTGTTTTCTGTACATGGGTTTCCTATTTGATGATTTGGAAATTTCAATTATGTTAAGTATCTTTGATTTGAATAGGAAATTAGGTACTGTGATTTATGTTGATTTTTGGTGTGTTAACAAATGTGTTAATTCAGGTTTACCATGAAAAACACCGACCATTATGATTCGTACGACTATCGATGCCGTGACAGTGGTACATCTGATTCTGAATCCGACAATGGTCGGGATGACAGTAATTCGGTGTCCAGTGCGTACCAAGGTTCAAGTGATGGTGATGGCGATGGCGATGGTGATAGTCACGGTGAAAAATTTGTTGAATTTGATGCAGTTGTAGGTGATAGAACAGTGAAAATTAATGCCCTTACTGCTGATGAAATTCGTGCTATGGAATTCGGTACAGTTGATGAAGCTAATGTGTTTTATTTCAAGTATGCTAAATGTAAAGGGTTTGCCATTAGGAAAAGTGATGTTAGGACAAGATCGACTGAGGATGGACAAACAATTATAATGAGGCAGTTTGTATGCAATAAACACGGTCTAAGAGATACAAAACACTTAAGGAGGCTTGATAGAAAAAGAGAACACAGACCTACGACCCGCACTAATTGTCCCGCTAGGCTTCGTGTGCATTACAACCCCCAGAAGGATAGTTATGTAGTGACATGTTTTGAAGAGGCTCACAACCATGAATTAACACCATCTAGGTTTGTCCACTTACACCCCATTTATCGTGAGATTACTGCAGCAGATAGAGCTCAAATTGACGGTCTACAGTCAAATGGAATTAGAACTTGTCATATAATGGGGTACATGGTTGCTCAGAAGGGTGGACACGATCGTGTTGGGTTTACAAAGAAGGATCTGTACAATTATTTTGATAGTAAAATGCGTGCTAATATTAAAGATGGTGACGTTGCCGCTGCTATAAATTATCTAACTGTGAAGTCATCTACTGATCCCATGTTATATGGTAAATATGCCGTAGACATGGATGGACGAATGAAGTCTCTTTTTTGGGCTGATGGAAGCAGTAGATCTGACTATTTTTGTTTTGGCGATGTGATTGCGTTCGACACGACTTACAAGAAGAACAAATACAACTACCCATTGGTTATATTTTCAGGGTGTAACCACCACTCTCAGACAGTTATTTTTGGTGCTGCGTTGGTGTCAGATGAAACGACAGAGACGTATAAGTGGTTGTTGGAGTGTTTTTTAGAGTGCATGGAAAATAGATACCCAGCAGCAGTTGTAACAGACGGAGATGGGGCGATGAGGGAATCTATAAAACAGGTGTTTCCGGATGCGACACATCGTTTATGCGCTTGGCATTTGAACAAGAATGCGTCTGAGAATGTAAAGAACTCGGAATTTTTGAAAGATTTTCAAAAAGCCATGTACTCTAATTTTACAAAGGATCAATTTGAAGAGTTTTGGTCAAAAATAATTAAAGAAAACGGACTTGAAGGAAATCCTTGGGTTGCAAAAACGTACGAGAACAGGTCACTATGGGCAACTGCATATCTACGTGAGAAGTTTTTTGGACGTATAAGAACTACGTCTCAATGTGAAGCCGTCAATGCAGTCATCAAGAGTTATGTCAGGAAGAAAGGCTGCATTTTTGAATTTATGCACAATTTTGATCAGGCTATGAGATCTTATAGAAACAATGAACTGATTGCCGATTATAAATCAAAGTTTTCAGAACCTGTGATGACTACTCAACTGCGTGCCCTTGAGAGCCATGCTGCGAATGTTTATACTATGGAGATTTTCAAGGAAGTCAGAGATGAAATAGTGAAGGCTGGATCATTGATTGTTAAGGAAAAGTTAATTCGCAACGGATTTAAGACTTATCGATTTACAAAATATTGTTGTGATAACTATGACGTAGAGGTTGTGTATGATGGTGAAACACTTCAATGTGAGTGTAGGTTATGGGATTCTCATGGGATTCCATGTTCTCATATGTTTGGTGTCATGAAGGAAGAACATGTTAGTCTCATTCCCACCGGTTTGATTTTGTCGAGATGGACGAAGGATGCAAAAATTCAGTACTTGAACATGAATTGTAATGGTTCTGATGATTCTAAAATGATTGAGCTAGCTCGGTTTGGTGCATATTGTTCTGCATTTACTGCCTTTTGCAATGAAGCTTCAAAAAGGGAAGGTGTTTATGGGGAAATAATGGGTGACATTCTGAAGTTACACAAAAAGTATTGCAGTACGGACGATCCTATTTTGGCATCGAACTCAGTTGTAGGTGATCCAAATATTGTGAATAGCAAAGGTGCTCCAAAGAAAAGAAAGAATGACATAAAATCTATTAGGCGATGTTCTAAATGCAACAGTAGAACTCATAATGCAAGGAGTTGTTCGGTAATTTCGAAAGCTATATTCTGTTCGTTTGAGTCAATCTGTTGCTCTTTTGATAAACATAGTAGTTTCTGTTGTATAATTTGCAGGTTGCGGAAAACGCGCCATCTGAACAAAATGTTGGTATGACGTCGCGGCCAGTAACTGATTCATTCAGCCAGGTTGTGAAGGTATTATGTTTTTTTTAATACAAGCTCTGATATGCTGTATTAATTATAACGTGTTATTATTTGTATCACAAGAATAATTTGTTTGTTAAAACAGAACAAGAATGGAAAAAGAGGTCGCATTGGTGGAAGTAGTGTGCAAAATAAATGTACAGAACCACCGAACTCTCGTGGCGCGAATGTGACAGCGACTTCTCGTGCGGAAGTTGGAAGCACAAGCATACCCATGCCTGCAATGTATGGATTGCAACCCGTGTTGCCAGCGGTACAACCGATGTTGCATCCAATGCATGTACAACCGTTAATCCCACTATATCCAACGACAGTTGCGGAAAATTCGGGTTCGTGTTTCGGTAGGCCACAACGACTGATGAACAATGGTGGTACTTGAACGAGCAAATAAGTAGCTGTAATTTGACCAGGCATGACTTTGGAGGTGATTTTTAGTGGTATGACAAGGTTTAGGTTAGAATACATGCATCTATATAGGTTTTTTGTGTCATAGCATATAGTTTGTAAGTTCAGTGGAGTCAAATCAACACTGATACAGTTTATATGTTCTACTGTCAGTCACCTAATTCTATGAGTGCAGTAGTGGTTATATTACCATCATGCATTAATATTTTTTTTCACCTAAAGTTAATGCCATTGAATGAGGTTTAGGTTAGGTGTAACTATACCTATATAATTTTTCCAATATATATAGTAGTAGTACCACCAAGAGAGGAAAAAATAACATAAGGAAAAAAATCTTATTATAAAAGTGAATTGTTAAGTGTTCTTGCTCTTGAGAAATGTCCAGTGGTGAATCCCACTCAGTGACTTCAAGTGATACGTAATTATGTTTATCATTTGCTTACATATTTGCGTTTACGTATAATTTCATTGTTTGCTTTGTAATTTTAATAGTTGCATGTTTATCTTTTTGAAGGATGGATGAACAATGGGCTGAGTATTTAGGTAATTACGTTTACGATGAGGTTGAACAGAATGTTGATCTCAGTGACATTGAAAGTGATGAAGGTGAAGAAGAGATGGATGAAAATTTCGGTGATCCCGTGGTTGAAGAAAATGGCATTTCATTCAATTATCGTGTCACTGCTGCTTGTGTAAGAGGAAAGAATGTTTTCGTAAGTAATCTGGACCGGTTATTTTAATCGACATGTTGGTATGTTAGATATGCATGTATTGATAATGATTTTGTGCTATGAAACATATATAAAATGCAGCACTTTCCATCTAATGTTGCTGCCAATTGGTTATTGCCGTTGCAAACTGAGATAGACATTGTCGATGTTCATACCGATGCTGTTTACCCATGTGTGTTGAAGACTGGTAGGAGGCCAGGGGAGAGATATCTTTGCTTAGGTTGGTATGAGTATGTTAAAGCAACTCGTCTGAGGGCTGGTGATGTTCTTGAGTGCACTGTGGCAGATCCTCCTACAAGAATGTTTGTTCGTTTTATGATGTAATACGAATAATTTTAGGCGTATAATTAAACTTGGTTGAAGATGGAAAGTAATTTTCTTTGATGTTTTGTTAAGTAGTTGGTATGTAGTTTGTTTTGATGTTGTCTGTTTTGGTGTTGAAATGAATCAAATGTTGAGTTTCATTATGTACGTTTGCAGTGTAATGAAGTATTGTATCTCTTGTGTATAATATTAAATTAAATCTTAGCATTTTGCATCATTCAGTTAGCAGTTTACTCACTACAAATATTTCAGATGAGAAGTTTCTTTTTTCTATAAATGAATAATTTGTTTTCTGATAAATCAAGGCATTAGTAACAAAAGCATAAACAACAACAACAACCATAAATTAGGTCATTAGGAACAGAAACGTGAACAACAACAACCATAAATTAGGTCATTAGTAACAGAAACCTTAATCCGGAAAATACTTTGCATATTCATGCTTTTTCATTTTTGCACCCCCTGAATTTTGAGCATTGCATGGGTTTTTGCATGGATCCTTACTCCGTACAAATACTTTTTGATATAAAAAGTATATAAATCATGCAGATAAACAACAGAATGTGCTATGATTAATACAACCACAAAAAGGGCCCAATCTTAATAAACTGGGGTCAACCATAAAATTTCCCAGCAATAACAATCACTTACATTAAAACTTAACAAACACATACAAAATACCCAATATACTTCACTTCACATCACAACTAACATTGTATCTGGAACATTATAAATAAAACTTAATAAACTTCCATAATTGTTTACAATATAAAATTATAATATTACAAATAGTAACTTTCAAAAAAACCATTGCAACTATGATCCTCCTCGGTGCCCCTATGGGGTTGCAGCCCTACGCTCAACATATACCAATATTTCCTCCACCGGTGGGTATCGGATGACAAAATGGAGTTTGTCACCGACCTTCAAATCAGCTTTCCTTACGTAATCAAACCACGCCCCACACAGATATGTTTCCTTCTTCTCTTCCCTCTTCTTTATCTCACAGTAGTATGGTTCACCCTTATCACAGTCAAGTAAAACAATGTTTGAAATTTGGCGGAGAAGGCAACTATCAATCACATTTGCTGGAAATTGCTGCAAAGGTTTTCACAGAATGTCAGATTCTTTAAAATAAACAACTGACTTCTGCTGTTATAGGAAATCAAATAAAAACAAGACATACCATCACATTCTTGCGCATCTTCTTTGCATCAAACACTTCTCTAACCCAATACTCTTCATCCTGATTCACAATGATCGTAGTGTACACCCTGTACCAAAGCCAAAACATCATATAAACTTTGTTTAGAAACTTCCAACTCAACATCGAAGCAACTTATTTCAATATAATATACGTTCAAAATAGATTTACCTATTGTTGTTGGATGATATACTTGTGAATTCATAGTCGACGCTTTGAGCATCGGGGGCTTCCGAAGAACCTATAGCCTTACCCTTTAGTTTCCCGTTACCTCCGGCATCAACTTCGCGATGACCTCCTCTCTTGCGTTTGCCTTCCATGCCCTCATTGATCACCACACCTTGGGTCGGACGAATTAACCTATCTTCGTTCTGCCAAAGTTTATTCTTTCCTTTCTCCACGGAGAGCCTGTCGTTGATCGTAGACCTGGTAACCTCTTGCACACAACGTTGTCTGGAAACCCCCTCGCCAGCTACACCCTTTCCCTTCGCTTTTCCCGACACCTTACTATGTTTATTACTCCTACCCATGGTCCAATCAAGTAAAGAAACGTTAGTATCATACTTGCTCCCTAATCATATAGGTTTTTATGGTAAAATACGTGTTCATATTCATAAAACACACTTCAGATTTACCTCCTGGATGCAGATGATTGGAGAGAGGCCCTGTAAACAGATGCATGGTAGCTTTTTCTTGAATCGACACCAGTATTGACTGGAGCACTTTGAATGAGCTCCTTGGCAGGTTCCTTTAGTGGATCAAGTCTGTATTTTGCTCGAAGATTACACACTTCCACCTCCACGGAGAGCCTGTCGTTGATCGTAGAACTGGTAACCTCTTGCACACAATGTTGTCTGGAACCACCCTCGCCAGCTTCACCCTTTCCCTTCGCTATTCCCGACACCTTACTGTGTTTATTACTCCTACAAATGGTCCAATGAAGTAAAGAAACGTTATTATCTTACTTGCTCTCTAATCATACAGGTTTTTATGGTAAAATACATGTTCATATTCATAAAACACACTTCAGAGTTACCTCCTGGATGCATCATTTTGGAGAGAGGCTCTGTAAACAGATGCATGGTAACTTTTTCTTGCATCAACACCAGTATTGACTGGAGCACTTTGAATGAGCTCCTTGGCAGGTTCCTTTGGTGGATCAAGTCCGTATTTTGCTCGAAGATTACACACTTCTACCAACTGTTTACAAAATTCTTCGTAGCTATAAAATTTCCTGATCTTTTTTTTCTGGAGCAATCGTTTTTTCAAATACAACTTATGACATAGGTACATCTGTTGAAGTTTCTTTTCATCAAAATGTTGAAGATTGAGTTTATCAGCTCTGCAACATTATAACATGCAACACACATTGTTTATAAAATCCTGAAGATTGTATCAAAAACCCTAAAGTATGTAAAATCTATGATATTTAAATCAGCAAATTTGCGCGGTATTCAAAAACCCTGTCGATTTGGATATCAGAAAAGCAGAGATGAATTAAAAATGAAGAGAACAGATACTAACCTATCTGAAGAAGACATGATGTTGTCTGAAATCGAGTGTTGTTGTTGGAGTGGATGTTACGCAAAGAACGACAGCTAAACGGTGAGAGAGAATGCAAAAGAAAGAGAGATTAAAAACCGAACAGTAAGCATGCAATGTTACCTTTACCAACTAATGATATACCAAATCTTCGGTCAGATGAAAAGTTGCAATGTTACGTTTACCAAGTAATGATATATCGAATCCTTTGTCATAGGCGTGATATGTTTTTTCAATATATTAAATACTTAAAATTAATCAAGATTATCATTTTCTTATTAAAAACAAACACAGGTATTCATTTTCCATTATCAGTTTTCTTTTCTTAAAAAAATAATAAATAAGTTAGATCATTGGTAACTTAAACATAAACCTAGAAATTAAAAACCATAGATTAGGTTATTGTTCCAGAAATTACATTAGATAAATTAATCAGACATTTTAAAATATGCAATGACAATAATAATCCAAGAAAAAAAACAAAGTCTTAAAAATCTTGGACATTTTCCCTTCATTTTGCAGTTTCATCTCCATCTGCTCTCCTCTCCTGTCTCGAAGTTCTTTAACAAAGCAATGCAAATCCTTCAAAAGCTCTGAGCAGCTGCAACATATTGACCCACTGTGTGTTGTTGCGTCGTCGTGCGAATCCAGAATTACATTTCTTGCATCCATGGTTATTTTCCGATCATATGGAGGTCGACCATCAAGTTCATCATCCCAAATGAACAAACTACAACATCGCCTTGCCTAAAAAACATCATAATTAACCATATTCACTAATAAATTAACCAAGTCCATTTTATAATACAGATTATAAAAGACGAAATCGTATAGCATATTTTCCAATCAAACTCACCTCCACATTTGCACATTTCCAATATCTCCTTTTAGGGTTATTTCTTGAGTTGGATATAAACAACTTCATTGGTTTATTGCAACCACATTCAGGGATTTGGGGTATTTGGGACACTTCGGAGTTTGCAACATATGAAGATGACATGGTTTAATGGAAAAGGGATTTGGGATGATAGGGTTTCAAAACGTAACATTCTCGAACTCCATTTAAAGTGGCCAACATTAAAGTGGTATAATAGGGTCCAGCGATGGATGTTGAGGGAGTATATAATCAGCCGTCCAAATTAAATCACCGGTTGATATCTATTAGTGACAAAATGATCACAACCGTGCATGAGATCTATGTTTTACCCAAATTGATCAAAGCCATCCACTTTATATTGAGAGAATTGGACCACATAAATAAATCCAATCTATTGAGAAGTTTTTAAGTACTGTGGATTCGATGCTTTAATTGTAACTTTGGTCCCCCTATTTTGTATTTTTTTCGATTTTAGTCCCCCTGTTTTTAAAACAACGATTTTGGTCCCCCTTTTTAGTTTTCTATTGAAAAAAAGTCAGGAATAGGGACTAATTTTACAGATGAACAGATGATGGTCGACTGTGTGTTAACCATGTTACAGATGAACTGATGATGGTCGACTGTGTGTTAACCATGTTACAGATGAACTGATGATGGTCGACTGTTTGTTAACCATGTTACAAATGAACTGATGATGGTTCACTGTGTGTTAACCATGTCAGGGATTCAACAGATGATGGTCGACTTTGTGTTAACCATGTCAGGGAATCAACTGATGATGGTCAACTGTGTGTTAGCCATGTTACAGATGAACTGATGATGGTCGACTGTGTGTTAACCATGTCGGGGATTGAACAAATGCTGGTCGACTGTTTGTTAACCATGTTACAGATGAACAGATGATGGTCGACTGTGTGTTAACCATGTCGGGGATTCAACAGATGATGGTCAACTGTGTGTTAACCATGTCAGGGAATCAACTGATGATGGTCAACTGTGTGTTAACCATGTTACAGATGAATAAATGATGGTCGACTGTATGTTAACCATGTCGGGGATTGAACAGATGATGGTCGACTGTGTGTTAACCATGTTACAGATGAACAGATGATGGTCGACTGTGTGTTAACCATGTTATAAATGAACAGATGATGGTCGACTGTGTGTTAACCATGTAAAAGATGAATAAATGATGGTCGACTGTATGTTAACCATGTTACAGATGAACCGATGATGGTCGACTGTGTGTTAACCATGTTATAAATGAACAGATGATGGTCGACTGTGTGTTAACCATGTAAAAGATGAATAAATGATGGTCGACTGTATGTTAACCATGTTACAGATGAACCGATGATGGTCGACTGTGTGTTAACCATGTTATAAATGAACAGATGATGGTCGACTGTGTGTTAACCATGTAAAAGATGAATAAATGATGGTCGACTGTATGTTAACCATGTTACAGATGAACCGATGATGGTCGACTGTGTGTTAACCATGTTATAAATGAACAGATGATGGTCGACTGTGTGTTAACCATGTTATAAACGAGCAGATGATGGTCGACTGTGTGTTAACCATGTCGGGGATTCAACAAATGATGGTCAACTGTGTGTTAACCATGTCTGGGAATCAACTGATGATGGTCAACTGTGTGTTAACCATGTTACAGATGAATAAATGATGGTCGACTGTATGTTAACCATGTCGGGGATTGAACAGATGATGGTCGACTGTGTGTTAACCATGTTACAGATGAACTGATGATGGTCAACTGGGTGTTAACCATGTCGGGGATTGAACAGATGATGGTCGACTGTGTGTTAACCACGTTAAAGATGAACTGATGATGGTCAACTGGGTGTTAACCATGTCAGGGAATCAACTGATGATGGTCGACTGTGTGTTAACCATGTTACAGATGAACAGATGATGGTCGACTGTGTGTTAACCATGTTATAAATGAACAGATGATGGTCGACTGTGTGTTAACCATGTAAAAGATGAATAAATGATGGTCGACTGTATGTTAACCATGTTACAGATGAACCGATGATGGTCGACTGTGTGTTAACCATGTTATAAAGGAACAGATGATGGTCGACTGTGTGTTAACCATGTTATAAACGAACAGATGATGGTCGACTGTGTGTTAACCATGTCGGGGATTCAACAAATGATGGTCAACTGTGTGTTAACCATGTTACATATGAACTGATGATGGTCAACTGTGTGTTAACCATGTTACGGATGAACAGGTGATGGTCAACTGGGTGTTAACCATGTTATAAATCAACAGATGATGGTCGACTGTGTGTTAACCATGTTAGGGAATCAACTGATGATGGTCAACTGTGTGTTAACCATGTCAGGGAATCAACTGATGATGGTCGACTGTGTGTTAACCATGTTATAAATGAACAGATGATAGTCGACTGTGTGTTAACCATGTAAAAGATGAATAAATGATGGTCGACTGTATGTTAACCATGTTACAGATGAACCGATGATGGTCAACTGTGTGTTAACCATGTTACAGATGAACTGATGATGGTCAACTGTGTGTTAACCATGTTACAGATGAACTGATGATGGTCAACTGTGTGTTAACCATGTTAGGGATGAACAGATGATGGTCGACTGTGTGTTAACCATGTTAGGGAATCAACTGATGATGGTCAACTGTGTGTTAACCATGTCAGGGAATCAACTGATGATGGTCGAATGTGTGTTAACCATGTTACAGATGAACAGATGATGGTCGACTGTGTGTTAACCATGTTAGGGATGAACAGATGATGGTCGACTGTGTGTTAACCATGTTAGGGAATCAACTGATGATGGTCAACTGTGTGTTAACCATGTCAGGGAATCAACTGATGATGGTCGAATGTGTGTTAACCATGTTACAGATGAACAGATGATGGTCGACTGGGTGTTAACCATGTCGGGGATTCAACAGATGATGGTCAACTGTGTGTTAACCATGTCAGGGAATCAACTGATGATGGTCAACTGTGTGTTAACCATGTTACAGATGAACTGATGATGGTCGACTGGGTGTTAACCATGTTACAGATGAACAGATGATGGTCGACTGTGCGTTAACCATGTTACAGATGAACTGATGATGGTCGACTGTGTGTTAACCATGTAAAAGATGAATAAATGATGGTCGACTGTATGTTAACCATGTTACAGATGAACCGATGATGGTCGACTGTGTGTTAACCATGTTATAAATGAACAGATGATGGTCGACTGTGTGTTAACCATGTTATAAACGAACAGATGATGGTCGACTGTGTGTTAACCATGTCGGGGATTCAACAGATGATGGTCAACTGTGTGTTAACCATGTCAGGGAATCAACTGATGATGGTCAACTGTGTGTTAACCATGTTACAGATGAACTGATGATGGTCGACTGGGTGTTAACCATGTTACAGATGAACTGATGATGGTCGATTGTGTGTTAACCATGTTACAGATGAACTGATGATGGTCGACTGGGTGTTAACCATGTTACAGATGAACAGATGATGGTCGACTGTGTGTTAAGCATGTTACAGATGAACTGATGATGGTCGACTGTGTGTTAACCATGTAAAAGATGAATAAATGATGGTCGACTGTATGTTAACCATGTTACAGATGAACCGATGATGGTCGACTGTGTGTTAACCATGTTATAAATGAACAGATGATGGTCGACTGTGTGTTAACCATGTTATAAACGAACAGATGATGGTCGACTGTGTGTTAACCATGTCGGGGATTCAACAGATGATGGTCAACTGTGTGTTAACCATGTCAGGGAATCAACTGATGATGGTCAACTGTGTGTTAACCATGTTACAGATGAACTGATGATGGTCGACTGGGTGTTAACCATGTTACAGATGAACAGATGATGGTCGACTGTTTGTTAACCATGTTACAGATGAACTGATGATGGTCGATTGTGTGTTAACCATGTTACAGATGAACTGATGATGGTCGACTGGGTGTTAACCATGTTACAGATGAACAGATGATGGTCGACTGTGTGTTAACCATGTTATAAATGAACAGATGATGGTCGACTGTGTGTTAACCATGTAAAAGATGAATAAATGATGGTCGACTGTATGTTAACCATGTTACAGATGAACCGATGATGGTCGACTGTGTGTTAACCATGTTATAAATGAACAGATGATGGTCGACTGTGTGTTAACCATGTTATAAACAAACAGATGATGGTCGACTGTGTGTTAACCATGTCGGGGATTCAACAGATGATGGTCAACTGTGTGTTAACCATGTCAGGGAATCAACTGATGATGGTCAACTGTGTGTTAACCATGTTACAGATGAACTGATGATGGTCGACTGGGTGTTAACCATGTTACAGATGAACAGATGATGGTCGACTGTTTGTTAACCATGTTACAGATGAACTGATGATGGTCGATTGTGTGTTAACCATGTTACAGATGAACTGATGATGGTCGACTGGGTGTTAACCATGTTACAGATGAACAGATGATGGTCGACTGTGTGTTAACCATGTTATAAATGAACAGATGATGGTCGACTGTGTGTTAACCATGTAAAAGATGAATAAATGATGGTCGACTGTATGTTAACCATGTTACAGATGAACCGATGATGGTCGACTGTGTGTTAACCATGTTATAAATGAACAGATGATGGTCGACTGTGTGTTAACCATGTTATAAATGAACAGATGATGGTCGACTGTGTGTTAAGCATGTTACAGATGAACTGATGATGGTTCACTGTGTGTTAACCATGTTACAGATGAACTGATGATGGTTCACTGTGTGTTAACCATGTCAGGGATTCAACATATGATGGTCGACTTTGTGTTAACCATGTTACAAATGAACTGATGATGGTCGACTGGGTGTTAACCATGTTACAGATGAACTGATGATGGTCAACTGTTTGTTAACCATGTTACAGATGAACTGATGATGGTCGATTGTGTGTTAACCATGTTACAGATGAACTGATGATGGTCGACTGGGTGTTAACCATGTTACAGATGAACAGATGATGGTCGACTGTGTGTTAACCATGTTATAAATGAACAGATGATGGTCGACTGTGTGTTAACCATGTAAAAGATGAATAAATGATGGTCGACTGTGTGTTAACCATGTTATAAATGAACAGATGATGGTCGACTGTGTGTTAACCATGTTATAAATGAACAGATGATGGTCGACTGTGTGTTAACCATGTCGGGGATTCAACTGATGATGGTTCACTGTGTGTTAACCATGTTACAGATGAACTGATGATGGTCAATTGTTTGTTAACCATGTTACAGATGAACTGATGATGGTCGACTGGGTGTTAACCATGTTACAGATGAACAGATGATGGTCGACTGTGTGTTAACCATGTTATAAATGAACAGATGATGGTCGACTGTGTGTTAACCATGTAAAAGATGAATAAATGATGGTCGACTGTATGTTAACCATGTTACAGATGAACCGATGATGGTCGACTTGGTGTTAACCATGTTATAAATGAACAGATGATGGTCGACTGTGTGTTAACCATGTTACGGATGAACAGGTGATGGTCAACTGGGTGTTAACCATGTTATAAATGAACAGATGATGGTCGACTGTGTGTTAACCATGTAAAAGATGAATAAATGATGGTTGACTGTATGTTAACCATGTTACAGATGAACCGATGATGGTCGATTGTTTGTTAACCATGTCGGGGATTCAACATATGATGGTCGAATTTGTGTTAACCATGTCAGGGATTCAACAGATGATGGTCAACTGTGTGTTACCCATGTTACAGATGAATAAATGATGGTCAACTGTGTGTTAACCATGTCAGGGATTCAACATATGATGGTCAACTGTGTGTTAACCATGTTACGGATGAGCAGGTGATGGTCAACTGGGTGTTAACCATGTCAGGGAATCAACTGATGATGGTTATTTGTGTGAAAAAAATTAATAAGAAAATAACTTTTTGAAAATAATCAATAATTAATAATTAATAATTTAGAAAATTAATAATTAATAAGAAAATAACTTTGTGAATAAAATTAATTAAAAATTAATAAGATAATAATTTAGAAAATAAATCCACTTTGCCATTAATGAAAAACTATTTTTCCTGTTTGTGTGTTTTGGAACATCAAAACAATGAAAATTAAAAAAATAAAAACAGAGGAAAGTCAGTTTGCATAAAAAGTAAGGGTGAAATTAGGGTTTATTTGCATCTTCAATCGATACTGCTACTGCCAACGGCATTGCGCGAGATTCACGGACACACACGACCATGGTTGGATGGGGAAGGTTTATTCCAAAAATTTGTTTAATTCCTTGATCTTAAACTGTTCTTCCTCTTCTCCAATATCGGGTTTTCATGTAATGTGTTTCTATAATGTGATACCGGATATTGAAGTGGTTGTTTGTTAAAATGCAGGGTGAAAGAAGGAAGCTGCGATGAGGATGATTCCCAGGAAAGGAAAATACCTGGGAAACGCACAAGGAGCTTTGTTTTGAAGCAAATGTTGGAGGAGGTCGCCAGGAACAAGAAAGAAAGCAAAGTTAAAGGTAAAGACGGTCAAGGAGAGATGCCATCATCTGCATCCCAAAGGTACTTAACTTATGATTTTTAATAACATGAAAACCAATTTCTCCTTGCCATTACTTGTTGAGTAGGATGCTGGTATGATTGTAACCATTAAGTGTTTTATTGGACCCTGATATGATGAACTCACTACCAGGAAACATAGTCTGCATGAGGATACTTCCAACATTAGGAAGGAAAAAGGCACCATGGAGAAAGGAAAAAGGAAATGTGAGGTAAGTGGTGAGGTAGAGAAAGGGAATCTTAAAAGAGAAGGATGCGCTGAAGGTGGTGTTGGTTGCAGCCACAAACATAAGGGTAAGAACATGGAGTCTCCGGACCTCCACGACATTCAAAGAGATGAGCATGAATACACAACTATATCATCGGATAGCGAGAGGTAAATCATATGTGTACTGGAATTGTGTTGAAGTAACTGCATAAGCAATTGTTTGACCTTTTTATACATTGTGTTCGTATGAAGCGCCGACACGCCATTCAGAAGGCGTGTCGCGCGCGTCGGACATGGATACTCGCACGACACGCATATGACACGTACATTGCATTGTTATATTAATATATAAAATATGTTCTTGCCGTGTCTGTGTCCTATGTTTTCTGTATTAGCGGAGTCCTCGTGTCCGATGATACGTCCTGTGTCCGAGTCCGGGCTTCATGTTAATTGTGATTTTGTTTCAGTTTCAGGGTGTATAGCCCTATAATTGTGGATCAGGACGAAGAGATGTGGTCGCGAGAAGTAGTTGATGCGAAGAGGACGCGGAGTAATGTTATGGTAGGAAATGAAAAAATTTGATCTGTTGTATTATTTCAACTGTGTTTGAATTGTATTGAAGCTGATAATGATTTCTACTTAATTTGCAGCAACTTCCAGCAAACGTCATCGACAGCTGCCAGCTGCGAAACTTTTCAAATATTGAGCTCTATGACTGTGACAATAATGAACCCTATGACTGTGAGATTAAGAAGAATTCGAAGAAGAAGGAGTGTTATTTGTGTGGGGCTTGGTTTGACTATATAAGGCATGCTGAAGTGCAGGTTGGTGACAAACTTCGCTTTGCCATCCGTTACCCACCTGTTGAACAAATCATGGTTTATGTTGAGCGTAGGGGTGATACCGCAGGAGGACATTGAAAGGATCCGTCGTGAATGAATTGCTGCAGAATACTCAGTTTTTTTTTGTAAACTGAATGTTATGTTGGGTGCTGAAATACTTGTAAAACATAAGCACTCATATTGAATATTTCAGGTTTTAAAAGAATACTTGTAATGTAGTTTATTTGTCTATTTTATCTATTAATATATCTAAAATTTGTTTTATGTGTATAGTTAATTTTAATTTTTCATATTTCAAAAAATTTCATGATATTAATTTGGATTTATTTAAAAAATAAATAAAAAATAAATATATCTATTAATTTGAAAATATATGTATATTTTTTATTTTAATACAAGTTTTAATCTATAAATATCATCTACTTGCTTACAATTTGTATTTTTTAAAAATACAAAAAAAAACTCTAATATTGAAGGTTGAACTTTAGACCAACATCTACCATCTAATTCAACAAGTATATACCAAATGACTAAATCTATCTATTTTTGAAAAACACTTATTTTTTGTGGGGTCCATTTTAAAGTTTTAGATGAATTATATGACCAAAACTAATGATACTTATGACCAAAACTAATGATACTTGTCTCAATATTATTGGTGGGTCAACAAGTCAAGTTCTATTTATTAGGAATCATTGGGGGTGTTGGTGTTACTCTTGGTTGCATATAAAAAACGAAGCCTTATTTATATATTATAAGTGGAATGCGTGTGAATAAATGAATACATCGTTTGCCCTAGTGGTTCACCTCTTGCACTTAGTCTCCTCTCTTCTCCAAGGTCTGGGGTTCGATTCCCTCCCAGACCTTTTGTTCATTTTATTTTTCAAATACATCAACGGGGTGTTGGTGTTACTCTTGGCTGCATATAAAAAACGAAGCATTGTTTATATATTATAAGTGGAATGCGTGTCAATAAATGAATACATCGTTTGCCCTAGTGGCTCAGCTCTTGCACTTAGTCTCCTCTCTACTACAAGGTTTGGGGTTCGATCCCCTCCCAGACCTTTTGTTCATTTTATTTTTAGTTTTAGTTGTTTTGTATTCTGGTCAACAATATTATGATGCTTTTTTTTTTGCAACTTTTTCTTTTAACAATTTATTTACTTATACATAATTTTTATAAATAATTTAAATTTTAAAAATGTTAATTTTACTTTGATAATTAATAAAAGTTTACTTTAATTATTGTTATAGAATTTAAGTTTAATTAAATTTATGATGGAAAACAGTAACAGTTGCAAAACAACCAATATTAGCACATGCTTCCTTGATGAAACGTTTCCCATAACACATTTACTTCTCCAACGTGATTATGTTATGCCAATAGCTGCTAAGGATGTTTCAGCTTCCAAGAGAACGTGTGTCATTAAAGAGCTTTCAACTTTCCAAATTCTCATTCATTCCAATGTACAATCATTAAGTGTAAGAACTATTATAAATAGTTTTTCACCATCTTATATTTTCCACAATCTTCACACAGAAGAAGAAGAAGCAGCAAGTTGCGTACATTTGAAAGTAGCGGAATAAGAAGCAATATGGATCAAACCCAACAAGCTGGAGAAAAACAGACCGATGAAGTTGTTCAAACTGAAGTTCATTTGGTTCAAACAGGAGATGCAGGTGTTCCACAAGGTGGTCACGGAGCAGTAGTGACTCAGTTACATGCAGTCGAGGTGTCTGCTCAAAGAAGAAGAAACAAGAGGAAGAGGAGGAGAAGAAGACGAACAAGGAGAGTAATCAAGATGGAAATCTTCGGTTCTTCGGATGAAGACGAGGCACCATACGATTGGAGCAATTTCATTTCAGCCAGGCGGCTTCGTTTTGGTGATTAGGGTTTAGGGCATTAGGAAAATATTGTTTTCATAGTTTGTATTTTGTTTTGTTATAACAATGGAGTTTATGGACTCATAATGTTCTGGAAATCAATTTATCAGAATACTTTATAAAGCATTTCAATTAAAAATATGTTGTTAAATACATCAATGGTAAATGATACGAAAAATTTATTTAAAGAATTGCAAAAAAATCATACTTGTCTTAATATTATTGGTGGGTCAACAAGAAGTTCTATTTATAAGGAATCATGGGGGTGTTGGTGTTATTTTTGGTTGCATACAAAAAATTGTTTTTTCAAGTGCATGCAAAAACAGAAAAGGTAAAATAAATGCTATTAGTTAGGCATGGTTTTTTAGATACAATCATGATTACCTACATGTACAGGCTGCTCAGTAATATCCCTATAAGTTAAGCATGCACTCTACTGAATGAATTAAATCCTAAAAAAGATCAGATAAAGAAATTTGTTCTTCACTCTATTAAAAACGAAGCCTTATTTATATATTATAAGTGGAATGCGTGTGAACAAATGAATACATCGTTTGCCCTAGTGGTTCAGCTCTTGCACTTAGTCTCCTCTCTTCCAAGGTCTGGGGTTCGATCCCCTCCCAGACCTTTTGTTCATTTTACATTTTCAAATACATCAACACTGAAAATTACTTTTTCAAACTAGCCGTCTACCCGTGCGATGCACGGAAATGTTTTATTAAATAATTATTAATGATAAAAATATTATAAAAATAATTTATTTATAAATTTAATAGATTTGTTACATAAAATATTTAACATTATTTCAATTTAAAAATAAATAAAATAAAAGAGAAGTAAATAAATATATAAAATAGAATAAAAATAATAGGTCAACCACATTTGATGTAAGGTTAAAGATCAATAAATTAAGATTAAGAAAATTTATTTTAAACTTTGAAACACTTCTTTGTAAACGATATTT
Source organism: Vicia villosa (assembly GCF_029867415.1). Taxonomy (NCBI): domain Eukaryota; kingdom Viridiplantae; phylum Streptophyta; class Magnoliopsida; order Fabales; family Fabaceae; genus Vicia; species Vicia villosa. The sequence continues at coordinate 40,224 of NW_026706596.1, forward strand.
AAAGGTAATAGTATCTTTACTTTTATAGATAGATATCATTAACTTCATACTATTCTATGATACGACTCTTGAAATGACAACATATGATTGTTGATGTGAGAAAATATAATGTGTAATATAAACTCCAACCTACTTCAAAATTTATCTTTAACTTTTGTTAATAATCATTGCAAATAAAATGAGTAAAAGAAATTGTCTCCCTTAAAATTTAAAAGAAAATAATGAATGAGAAGGTGTCAATGACAAACTTATATACACCTTATTACCAATAATTAATTTTTCATATAGAATCATTCGTTCAAGTACATATTTTTCAATTTTAAAATAATTTCTATTCTTTAACTCACCAATTAATAATTACCATCTTTTAAAATAAAATTTAAACAAACTATCAAAAAATTATTTGAAAACATGGACACATTTTTAAGGGAATTATTGGAAATTGTTAAAATTTAGATGTATGAATAATAAACATAATTAAAAAATAAAGTTAAGAATCATCGCATATGATAATAAATCATTCAATAAATCTTTTAACCAAATCTCTATTATGACCCATCCTTTTCAACCATTTGTTTGTCAACAAAATACATGTTGGGATTATTTAAAGTTTAAACCTTCAAAAATCAATATAAAAAAAAATTAGCAAACAATAATACATTAAAAAATTAAGAAAATAAGAATCGAAAAACAACTTTATAAAAGTATAATTTAGTATAATATAAGATCAAACCTTTATTACAATACATCCTTTTCAATAATTTGTTTGTCAATAAAATACATTTTGTGATGATTCAAAGTTTAAACCTACAAAAATCAATATAGTACAAAATTAGCAAACGATAATAAATTAAAAAAATAAGAAAATAAGAATTGAAAAATAACTTTATAAGAGTATAATTTAGTATGATATAATATTGCAAAGATTGTGAAAGAAAAGAAAAACCATAAGAAGGATGAAGGAAAAAACAAACTTCTAAAAGTGGGAAAAAAAACAAAATAGATGTAGAATGAAAAAATATAGAAATAGCAATATTGTTATAAATGAAAGGCGAAGTAAAAGTTCTTAAATAACATGAGCACACATGTGAGTTTAGGTGTAGCAAAATGTGCAATAGAACAACATTTTAAAACATTGTATGAGGTAGTTTTATTATTTGTTAGTGGGATAGTGGCTTTGGCTTTTGAGTTAGTTTCTATTGCTAGTGGGTTAGTGATTTTTTAATTGAGAGGTGTTACTCTTTGCTGCATATAAAAAACAATGCATTGTTTATATATTATAAGTGGAATGCGTGTGAACAAATGAATACATCGTTTGCCCTAGTGGTCCAGCACCTGCACTTAGTCTCCTCTCTTCTCCAAGGTCTGGGGTTCGATCCCTCCCAGACCTTTTGTTCATTTTATATTTTCAACTGCGTTTTTAAAACTGAAAGCGTAGAAAAGACAAATTTAAACTTTTTTACAACTTTTCTTGTGAACCGAAAGGTTGGTTTTTCAAGTGCATGCAAAAACAGAAAAGGTGAAATAAATGCTATTGGTTAGGCATGGTATTTTAGGCACAATCATGATTACCTACATGTACAGGCTGCTTAGTAATATCCCTATAAGTTAAGCATGCACTCTATTAAAAACTTACAACTTCACAACTACTGTGTGCCTCTTGAACTATTATACAAAACAATCAAAAGCAATCTGACAAGATGACTCAAAGTTCTCCATTAACAATGGGCACCCCACGTAGAAGGAGTAGAAGGAATACAACAACAACTTCTACTCATTCCATTCAAATGACAGAGGAGTTCTCTGAGACCAGAAGAAAAAACTACAAATATGAGATTATCGTGATTTCATCAAGGTAAATAGTAACTCTTGTTTTGTTTTTAATTTTCTACTAAGTCCATCATTATCCTATAAACTTGCTTTAAAGAAACTGTTAATAAGTAGATAAACCTGAATCAGTTACTGTTACATAAGGAAGCAGTTAATTTTTTAAAACTATTTCTAAATCTTTCTTCAAAGATCACAAACTGGTTATAAAACCTTCCCATTACTTTATTAATCTTTTTCTTACCATTACTAATCTGGTTTCTTAAACGGTTTTTGTAGTCACCATACTACTAACTCCGAGTTTCATGACGACCCCAACACAACAGATTACGATTCCACCGCTTCAACACCCAAGGTGGATCGTAACAAGCTGCCTAAAAAAAAATCAGCCACGGAGAGGAAATGTTGCCAGTCGAAACGTACACTGTGTTTGGGCACAACATCAGCCCCTCCGAAGTTCAAGAGTAAAAAAGAGGTGACTGGAATGCTGCATGCAGAACAATATTCAAGGATTAATAGGAATCTGTTCTGTACGCCTGATGATTTGGATGACCTTGATTACTACCTTAACAATCAACCCGAATGTTTGCTTGGTTATGATGGAACCCATAGTCCTCTCGAGATTCCTTCGGTAAGTATTGACCATTTTTTTTAAATCAAACTTAATATAACATTATATCCATTTATTAGTAACAACAGTCTCATTTTTATTTGATGACAGTGGATGCCGATGAGTTTCAGACCCAACTCAGAAATGATGTTGGATTCCATGTGTGCGTATCTAACCGTGTACCTCTTTACGCCTGATGATGGGAACACAGCTGAGTATGTCTTTATAATTCCCATGCTAAAACCTAATTGTAAATTTTCTTGATCACATTTATTTTGATAGCAGCTGAGTAATGACACTGCATAAATATATTCTTTGTAGTCATGAGGTTCTGGTTAAAACCAAATCAGATGTATATGGGGATAGGAAGGCACTGAAGTCTCTGATTCCTATGTCTCCTGTTTACCAAGAGGTTATATTTACATGATTTGAAATACAAAAAATTCCTGTTGATGTAAAATGTTGAACTAATACCATTTTCATTCAACTTTACAGATTATTAATCTGGTTGTTGACACCCAGAACTTTTTGATAAGGACGTTGGGAAAAACACAATCGGTTTGGTATTTGCCTACAGACTTTGCGGTGATTACCTTTACCACTACTAATCCAACTATTACATTTACATTCATTAAGAATTAATTATTGACGTAAACTACATTTTCTTTTAGCAATATGCTTTGGACAACACTCATTCGGCTGAGTATGTGAGGAGTATTTATAAAGACAAATACATGACTTCAACCGCTCGACATATGTCAAAGGTCATTTCCGGCTACTTTACAAAAATAGTTGTTACATTCGAATTTGTTAATTCTGTTCATACCTACCACTTAATTTAGTTTTATTTTTTATAGATTTTTATTCCTATTAACGACGAAGGGAATCACTGGTATCTACTGGTAGTTGATTTTTTAGAAAGGAAACTGGTTTGGTTGGACTCTTCGCCTTCGGAGGATAGGTATCATTGGAGACGACAAGCAATTCTTAAATTGGTATGCATGTTATATAGTTTGATTTACTTTTCCGAACTATCTTTTGTTTTTGATCGATTCAAATATAGTATTTACTATTGTGGTAGGCACTATTTCTTGAAGAAATGTTTCTTCATGATTCTCTTGGTCGACTCTTTCCATTTTCGGATGAAAATATAGTCACAGCCTTCAACATTGTTCAAGTGATGCGCCTCCCAAGGCAGCGCCCGCATTCGTAAGCATTCTCAACCCTTACCATGTTTGCCTATTTAATCAAAACTTCCTGATAATGTGAGACTAATGCATTTAAATGAATGACCATAGGAATGACTCTGGAGTGTGGGTATGTAAGTGGATGATTGAATGTACATTCAGCTGTTCTTATGATACCGTATCTGTAAGTTGCCTTAATGTGAATATTATTTCTCAAACCTTGTCACTCTAATTAGCTTTCGTATTAACCTAAATGTTTAAAATTATGTGCAGGTTATCAGTGCAACCAGGATGAAACTTGCACTCTACCTACTTCAATCATCAAATAATGTTTTGTTGAACGAAGTCCTGGGAAAAGCTTCAGCTTATTGGGATGATCAGGTGAAGAAAAGGAGTTTATTGATGAAGGAATTGTTTAGCCATTATTGAAGTATCGGGCCGATATATGAACTATGCTGGTTTTGATGTAATATTTAGGATATTTTGAATGTTTTTTTTGGATATTATGGCATTAATTTGGTTGTTTTGGATATTATGGCAGTAATCTGCTTGGTTCATCATATGATGGCATTAATCTGTTTGGTTTGAATATTATGGCATTAATCTGTTTGGTTTTGAATGTGTTTTGTTATGTTATGTCGACATGGATCGAATCCGCAACCTTTCTTATTTTACAGTAGGCTGTAATGGAAGACCATGAGGATTGCATGGGATTTGGTTGCCTGAAAGTTTTGGACAGTAATGAGGGAGGGATTGGATCCTCTCCTATTATTTTTCTCCAATTTTCTCCTTCATAAATTTGTCTCTATCTGATAGGAAGTTAATCCTATCAAAACTATAATCTAGGGTTTGTAGTAGAAAAGGGGAAGAACACTAAAATTAAAGGACTTAAAATAAAAGATAAAGATAAACTTGTTTTCATTGATTTGATAATCTTTTCATCTCTTAGTGAGAGTACATATATAACATTACTAATGGATAGTAGAATAAAGGTCTAATGAGTAAAAAGCCCAACTAATAACAAAAGCCCAACTAAGATAAATTATTCTACTAACTTTAATAATTTCATGATCCTATCACTATCTCTCTAATATTTTCTCTCACTTATTTTTTTATATATAATAGTTTTATTAATGTTTATTATTATTATTATTATTATTATTATTATTATTATTATTATTATTATGTCATCTCATTAATTTAAAAATAACAGTATGACTTGGTATGATACATGGTCGTGATTGGTTGACAGTGTAAACCTTTTTTACACTGTCAGTGCATCACCCTTTTTCTCTTATTATTATTATTATTATTATTATTATTATTATTATTATTATTATTATTATTATTATTATTATTATTATTATTATTATTATTATTATTATTATTATTATTATTGTAGGAACCCAACAATTAGGTTTGGCCCAAGTGGTAATTAACAGGTGTAACCTCCAATCAGTACGGGGAAGTAAAACGACTACACTTTGAGTTATGCTTTCTTGAAACGAAAAGCACATTTGTCAAACAAAACGCACGAGTGGGTTGAACAGCACAATCACTTGAGTTTTGCTGCATGCCAAAGAAGATGACCGGAGGTAGAAAACCCTGCAACGGATGGATATCCGACGACGACATGGAAATCAGGTACTTTCTTTCCCCGTTTGCTTATGATTACATATCGGTTTGTTAAACTTTCAAAATTCTTAGTCGAAGTGTTGTTTTTAGAAGGGTAGAGATGCATGTATTCGATAAAGGCGAGTATTTTTCTTGAAGTAAATATTTTTCTATATCAGCTTTCTAAACTTTAACTTTGATTGGCGCTCTTATGGCTATTAGGTATTTATGGGTAATGAAAATATTGACAATGTGTTGTGTTTTTCCTTTGAAAGAATATGTAGAGAATATGAATATATGTATATAGGTTTAATAAAAACGAACTAAGAGCGATTAGGGTTTAGGTTGATGAATTTCAAGGATTCACACAAACAGAGTACGACAATTGGGATTATCGATTCTTCCATTTTTAAATTGTTAGGGTATCTGTCGCTGTGGCTAATGAATTTTTTATCTATAACACAAATATTTAATATGTGTTCTGATTTTTTGGTTGTTAGCGACGACGGAGCAATGAGGGTGATAGATGGATTGGTTGCTGAAACAGGGTACAATGCAGATGAGGCAAAGAAAGCTGCAAAGAAAGTACGTTTCGATGAGAGGACTGCTACAGCAAACAGAAGAGGAAAAGAACATGGGAAGAAAGATCGGGTTGGTCAAATTGCTACGACATCCGGCACGCCAGTTCCTCGACCGTCAAACAATGTCAATGTTGTGATTCATGATGTAAAGGAGGAACCGATTGAAGCGATGGCTGAGGACCAACCTATTGAGAGTGTCGATGTGGAGCCAAGGCGGGTTTCAAAGAAAAAGAGTGTTAAGGAAACAGGTGTAGGAATTAAAGAAAAGCGAAAAGAGTTTGGAGGAGCAGGTTCTTCACGTGGACCAGTTAAGAATCCTGTCTTGAGAAAAGGAAAGCAGCCAAAGAAAGGGAAAGGAAAGCAGTCGGCTGAAATTACATGGGAGATGTCGAATGGGGCAAAGAAATTCACCTGGAAGAATCGCATTACAAACGGAAAAAAGAGTTCAAAAAATGTTATGGTAAGATCATAATTTTGTATGTGATTCGTATTCTTTTCATAGAAAAACCTTATGAAATGGTATACTGAAATACTTGTGTATTTATGCAGCATTTTCCAAGGGAAATAGCTAAGAAATGTCTTCGGGTATATCAGGATGAAATTAAAGTTGTAGACGTGGAGACTCGAGAGGTGTTCAATTGCAGCCTTCATAAGGCGTCAAGGAAGGGAGTCCCAAACACGTATGAAAGGTACATGGCTCAGGGCTGGTACGAATTAGCCAAGAGTATCAAACTTTGTAATGGCGATACTTTAATTTGGAGCATGCTGCGCTTTTCGCCTTATGTGTATTTGACCGTGGAAAAGCGTAGAAGAAACTAAATTGGCTGTTTTTTCCTTTTTTGTTTGCGGTGATGCTTTAAATTATGGGTTGAAAACAATGATACTTTGGAAACATTGCCGGTTAATATTATAATATATGTTTGCAAACACATTTTGAAACAATATTGTTTCCTTTAAATTATTCTCTGGATATACATGTTGGTCTGAATTATGATATTACATGAACTTGATTTGAATCAAGTACAGTTTTAGGGATGTACGTGGGGACAACAATGAAATTGAAAATGCAAATGACAGCTCCTTTGAAGAATTTACTCAGAGAATTTAGTTGGCGTTGAAGAAAGAATGATGACACCAACCAAGAAAGACCATAACTAAGAATCAAGGAAGCATATCATTTATTCTCTTAATTATAGATTGTAATCTCTTAATTATAACTTTGCACGAAGTTTGACGAATATCGGTATTTTAGTGTCTATGAAATATATTATGAATTATTATTATTTTGCTTTCAAAATAAAAATCCAAATAGTTGATTAATTAAATAATTTGATATTATAATCAATTTTTTATAATAAACATTAATATTTATGAATTAAAAAAATTTATTATAAAATTGTAATAGGGCTATTTTTTAAATATTTAATAATGAATACTGGTTATTATAATTTTGTGTATTGTGTGTATTTATGGTTGAACTATTATTATTATTATTATTATTATTATTATTATTATTATTATTATTATTATTATTGTTATTATTATTATTATTATTATTATTATTATTATTATATTATTTAACAGATACATAAAAAAAATCAATAGATTAATTCACGTGTGTATTAGTTATTGTTGGAATAATAAATTTAAGAAATCCTAACAGTTTGGAAAGAGTTTTTACAAAGAGGTAGTACCATTCGGATCCCTTGGGAAAAGCAAGGTTTCTATTTTTTTCCTTTTTTCTTTAGTACGAAACGAACCTTTCGCCATCTTAGTCGAAAATGTCAAGCCTCAACCGGAAAGTTGAAGATGACAGGTAAACACCGACGTTTTTGTTCATGTTCAGTTTTGTAGGTTCATATTTTGTGTATGGGCATTATATTTCGTCTTGCATGTTATTATGTGGGTACCGATTTCTGGGTTTTATTGTTTGGGTTAGATGCATGCTTGTTTTTGTTGTTTGTAGGATAATGTTATTAATCGACAGTCATCTAAGTGTTCTGAATACGTGTAGGTGCCGATCGAAGAATCCTGTCTTCCCGTTTGATGCAAAGATCAAAGAACTTTACTTTGAGTATCTTGAAGCTGCGGAGGAATATGAGGAAAGTACCGGCAAGAAGCTTAAATTGACATCATTTGAAGATTTTTGTCATGATGTTGATCCTTTGTGTTTGGAGAGTTTGAAGGATGGTTGGGATGATGAAGTGATTGTGAAGCAAGAAGTATCTGTTACTGTCCCTGAAATAGTTAGGGTTGATACATCTGTCATTCCTGATCAGTGTGAAGACTTGGTATCAGAATGTGTAAAAGGGTAAACATTTAATTTATTGTGTTTGAGTATAAAAGACATTGTTGTGTGACAGATGTTTTACAGAAATGGTATTTTAATATTGTTAGTTTTGTATTTTGGGATGTTTTTCTGATATATATATTGTTCTTGTGTTTGCAGTTGTTCAAAGTCTTTAGTTGGGGAGTCAAGTATTGCTGGTGTCGGGGTAGATGGTATTGATGGAACTGCAAACAAATTGGAAAATGCGTAAGTATGATTTTTAAGTTCATGTAGTAATATGTTTTCTAAACACAGTATGTAATGTTGAATAGTACTTTGCAGTGATTATAGCTCAGATGAGTCTTATGATGGGCTGTTTGAAAGGCTGACTCAGGTTCAGATGAGTCTTTAGTTTACTGAATTAGTTTTAGAGTCGATTGTGTGTGTTATAGTTTTTGCATGTTATTTTTTATAGTTTGTAATATTTTGATCAAATCATGTATTGGTGATTAAAATTGGTTTATGTTATCATCAACTTATCGAAGATGGAGGTTGCACCAACATGTTATATGTTTGTGATTTGTTTTTTTTTAAAAGTTTTTGTTTTATGTTCATTGAATCATTATTTGAGGCGAATGTGTGTGTAGTTTGTTTTTGTATGTTGCTTTTATAGTTTGTAGAATTTTGATAAAATGTGGTATTTTCCAGTAAAAGGGTTTTCTTTTGGCAGGAACACTTCTAAGATGGAGGTTGAATCAACATGGGATAGGTTGAATAGGGAGATGTTGGTCAACAGCTTGTCAGAAAACCGGAAGGTTAAGGATCTATGGCAGAAAAGTCGTGCAGGGAAGAATGCTGTGCGGGAGGTCGTTGTCACCGGGGAAAGTAGTGGATGTCGGTCTGAAATGATGATCGGTGATGAAACTAAGAGTGATCGGAAAGGTAAAGCAGTGTTGAAGGAAGGTTATGTGAAGGGTGTGGTTCAAGTAGGGCGTAGAAGAAGTGATCGAATATATAGTAAAACGAAGGGCATAGTAAAACGAAGGGCAAAGGTGCAGCGGGAGAAACAACGATTGATGGGGGAGTTGGTGTCAGTTTGGGTGCAAGAGCTGGATTTGAAATGAGGTCGTCAGAACGTATGAATAAAAAGAGAAAGAGTTGCAGGATTGTAGAACCCGTTCAAACGAAGGATGTTGATGGACACAGGTACTTTTCGTGGTGTAAGGTTATAGAATGTGCTAAGGTAGCTGGGAGAAATGTTCTTGTAAGTATATTAAGTTATTTAGCTTAATTATAAAAATATACGCATTGAATGTTGGATATTTTTGTTGTTTTTATTTTGACAGTTGTAATTATAGTTTGTGGCGTTTTATGTTTATGTGCAGCAATTCCCGCAAAAAGTTATCCGTGGTTGCTTGGACAAGCATTATACGCGTGTTTTGTTCAGGGATTCAGATTTGAAAAAGGTCTTCAAATGTGAACTCCATTATGCTAAGAGAAAGAATTTTGTTGAGAGGTTCATTTACGATGGGTGGTCTGATTTTGTGAAGGAATGCCGCATTCAGGATGGTGATCGTCTTAGATTTGTAATGTGTGACAAACCAAGCCCGGCTATTACATCTGGAACACAATTGGTTGCTGTGTCAGTCGTCAACAGATCAAGAGCTTGATGATTGTGTTTTTATTTAAGTCAAAGACATGAATGTATATCAAAATATCAGTTGTATTTGTGTGTGTGAACATGTTGAAAACAGTTTCTCTTGACAATGAGTGTTTTTGTTTTTATGTTATTTTGTGTAATATAAATGTTTTTATGTTATATGATGCTTTTGTTTTAAATTATGGTATTAAGTATGTCAGTGTTGTTATTTTGAGGTTTGATTCACAATAGTCATTGTAGTTGGGTGTTATGTTTTGAATGGTCAGTTATAAGTAAACATTTAAGGATTGGTTTAAAAGTATAAAAGAAATCAACATAATATTTTTCAAATAAAGTGTTTGTGGCTGAAATTATTTTCATTAATATCAGACTACATTTATATTGGTGAAGATTTCCTTGTCAACTACATTTGTAGTTATTGATTTGAACTTTGCATGTTCATCATGAACTTTTTTTTATTGTAAAGGCTAAAGAAATATATTAATAATAACACAGCATAAGACATGCCATGATCCTGTTACAAGTTTACATACTGGTACATATAAAAGGCAACAAAGGCTCAACACTCAACTTCTATCTCCACCCAACCAAGAGTAATTTTACCACCAGAATAAAAATCACATAGTTTAAATCACACCACCCAACTTTGTTATTATCAACCTTGTTCCATTACATAAGCCTTCATACTGGTTGATGTTTCTCATGACCATAATTGGTGTCCCAACCTTTAGTTTTATATGATGGTTAGGTAATCCTGATGTTTGCAGTGAACTGAGAAATTCTGGGGTGAGGATGTCAACCAATGTTACATCGTGGAATTCCGACTTATCAATAGAATTTGCACTGAAATAATCACGCACGTCTCCTGTATTGGGAATTTAAATAGTTAGTTCAAATGAATATAAAAATTGAATCATGTATACCTGCCATTAAATCAAGAATATGATTTAGATATTTTGTCAACAACCTCCAATGTAGAAGCAAGAATTGCTCGTAAATTCCGGATATGTAGAATTAACTATTGCTACGATTGGGTCCTCAAATTCTGTAATCAACAGGTCTGGTGGAATATCAATAACTGTATCACCATTGTTTGATTCGGATACTTTGCCTTCTCCAATGTTTTTTATCATTTTCTGTTTTATCATTTTCTAATGTCATGGCATACAGAGGATTTCAATTAGATGATTAGGATTATGAAAATAAATGTATTACTGAAACTTTAATTAAATGAGCTTACCACAGAAGGTTTCCTATTTAAGAGTCTTAGCATTGTAGGAGCAGGAGTACTTTTAGGGTCAGCCACTGTTATGTCATAAATGGCAGGAACGAATGAGCGCATATGTCTTACAGTCGAAACAAACCCCTGAAAGCAAGAAAAGAGTTAATATTTCAGAGCAAGTTTTAGGCAATTATATTTTTGGTTATCAATATATGTTTTGAATGGTTAACTCATGCTGTAATAATGTTTATATTATGGATAATTTATTCTTCTTTACATTCAGATTGACAAATATGTCTTGTACGATTCCATTACAGGAAGTTGAAAATTACTTTGCCGCCTAATTAAAGCCATAAGGCAATAATTCGAGGCTTAACTATTTAACAGAAGCAAAGATCAATAAAGCCAACAAAGGGCATAATGCTTAACCACCATAGGTCATAATCCACGTAATTCTTAACCATCTATGACAGAAGCAGCATGCTTAACCATCCAAGACACACACAACATGCTTAACCATCATAGACAGAAGCTCACCACAAAACCAATAAGGCTAATAAAACCTGCATCAAACAGGGTAACAAATAACAAAAAAATCAACAGCCCAATGGAGGAGCATATCCATTTAAATGTGTCCTCAAACCATAAGATAAACATATGTATCAGATATGTGAAATCTTATTTAACTACCTCAAAATTCAATTCAAATGCAAATTCAGAATTCATGCATATGATAAAATACAATCCCTAATCCACAACTACACAATTTCTGGATAATTCAATTCCATTTCAGAATTCATTAATTACATAAATACAAATCTAATCCACAATCACATAGAATTGGAAAATATACATATTGGATCGATATGAACCTGTCAAAGGAGGCTACAACATGGAATCATTGTGCTTTGTACCATAGATGATCTGCTGAAAAAAGAACCAGATCTGAATTACACGCAAATTTACTCTGAAAGCTCAACATCAAACATGAACACGGTTGAAAAATGGGTGGGAGTGTCCCATCCTTCACCTTGAGCAGCTTCATCTTTCGTCCATATTTATCGATCTCATTGTCTTCACCAACCTTGAGAATATGATTTCGTTGGCGCCGAAGAGGTCGAAGTCATGTTCATCTGTTCGCAGGTTCGCAGAGAGAGTAAACAAAAATCGAAAGTGGAAGAAGATAGAAGAACATATGATTTGAAGAATTACGGAGTATGTCCAATTTGGGAGAAGGTTGCAGAAGAAGAACATATGGATGGAATTTAGGGATTTAGGGTTTTGAAGGAAAGTTGGGAGAAGGGTGAAGGATGAAGAAGAAGAACGATAATATGAGTTTAAAAAAAATTGTAATCTAATAAAAGTTAATTTTAATTTGTAAGATATTATTAAATGAATGGGGACTTATATGCAATAATCAAAAGTTTTTTTTAAAAATGGGTCCCACAGTAAAGTTATTTTTACCATAGAGCTGATGTGGCTTAAATTAACTTAGAATTAATTAGGGTTGATTAGGGCTTTAATTCTATTGGTCAATTGCAGTGACTTCACCACTGAAGTCAAACGGGCGAATGCACCGTAGAATCTCCCTTCAAAGTAACCTAAAATAAACAAACATCTCCTAAAAATCTTAAGAGGTTTTGAACACCCTTCCATGTTTAAACCAAGTTGGTTTTATGAGGTTGGAAGAATCAGCTTCTTCTTCCAAAAACAAAGAAGCTTATGCAACAAATCATCATTGATTGAATGAGCCTCCTTGCACTCAGTTAAAGTGTTTTTAAAGGAAACAATTGAAGAGATAAAAGCCTCCTCAATCTTATCTTGTTTGTACTTTTCTTGTTGGAGTTCAAGTTGTTCCTCAATAAACTTTTGTATATTTTCACATTAAAATTCTTCTTTTCATCAAGGAAACTGAGCAGCACCTAGTTTTTGGTTTCACGGCACCTAAAATTAATTCTTAAAATGTAAAGTTGATCTTGAATTATTTGACTGATCACAGCTAAATTGATTATGTTTTTTTTTTTTAATTGAGTTTAAAATTTATAATTTATAACTTTTCATAACTTTCGAATTTAAGTTTGATGTTTTTATATTAAAATTTGTTAATGAACAAACAGTTAATAGAAATTAATACAAAAATAAACAGTACATATATTCATCAAAATTTTGTGAGAGAATATTTTAAAATTGACCTAACTAACTTAACAAAATTGAGCCTAAACAAAGTTGTTAAAATAAACTATGAACAAGTTCACGACCATAAAATTTATTAAAATTAGAGGTCTAGAAAAAATATGATTAAATGAATCATAAAAAAAATATGATTAATTGAATCATAATTAAAGTTAATTGTACTGAATTAAAAAAAATTGACCTATATAATGGTTAATAAATTGATTTACATATTATAAACAATGTAGTTATTTAAATTTAAATTAAAAATAATTTTAAATTATTTAACTATTTTTTTTAGAAAACATTGCTAAAAGAATTCTAGAAATAATAAAACAGCCTGTATTGATGTTTTGGTACATCATGTTACAATATCTGTCAGAACATCTGTCTTCAATGAACCTAGCCAACATGGTAGGACATCTTATCCAACATCTTGCTGTGAACCATATTTTTGAAGGTGCGAGAAACACAAGAAAGGGTTGCACCAAATATAATTTTTTTGTAACTCAAAACGCAAGGTTAACAAGTGAATAAAAATATATAAACACAATTATTTTTATCCTGGTTCACTGTTAACGAAGTAACTCCAGTCCACCGGTCAAGGTGATTTAGTCTTCTCAATAAGGACTTAATCCACTATAACCAAACTAATTACAGACAACCACACTAACCGCAACCAATACCTTATTGAGACTCTTGACTAGCACCTAGTCTCTCAAGGAAACAACCACAGTATGCTTCTGATCAACCTTGCTGACAACCCCAACAAGTTCAACTAATCTTTATCGTGAAACCACTATGACTGCAACCATAGTCTTCTCAGGGCTTTGACTAGCACCTAGTCCCCCAAGGAAACAATCAACCAAGTTGATTACAATTATGTATTACAAGACGCTTCTAATAAACAGATTACACAATGTTTTAAGTACAACAACAAAAAGTGTTGATAAGCAAGATACGAACAAAAGCTCTTGCTAAAATACAAAACTATACAAAGATTTATCTAACAGAGTTTGTGCAACGCTTTGGTGTAGTTTTGTAGAACTGATTCGTTGATTTCAAATTCTTCCAATGGTTTCCTTTATAGAGAAGGATAGATCCGTTGGAGGGTAGAATATGAAATGAAAATCACAGCTGTAAAGTCTCTAATGGTCATGGTGGAAATGGTAGATAACAAGTATATGTTGGATTGTCCTTACGCCACCCTATAAGAGTAGAGGGCATAGTTTACGTTAGTACTTTTATGCTCACTATCACACACAAGTCGTCCTTGATCTTCTAAGTCTTTAGAGGATTCTGATTGTATGTTGATTGAAGCATGTTGTAGATGATCAAAACTTGAATCTTTAACACCTAAGTCTTTGAGTCTTCAGAGCTTGTTTAACAAAACCTT
>NW_026706597.1:0-122027 GCF_029867415.1 Vicia villosa
GAATTCTTATGTTGCTATGGAAGACATTACCCCGACTGGATGGGGTGATCAAATTGAAAATGACGAAAGTTTCACAAGTCCCGTCACTGAGCAATATCAAACTCCACCCAAAGAAGTATGGGACACGCTAGGAGAACCCAGCGGCAAATATGACTATATGGTGAAATACTCCGCTCCTCCGAGCTCACAAATTGCTATGGAGGACATTGTCCCAACTGGATGGGGTGAACATTACGATGACAATTTCGCTCTTGAAAAAGCCAGGGAAATACCAAATAACGAGGGTTGCTTTCTGTCAGCATACACTCCTCACCAAGATGCACAAGTCTCTATTCAAAGCATCATCCTGACTGCATGGGACGGCCTTATCGAGCATCTCGCTCAGCCAACAGAGATATCTCAGCCTGGGCTCTCGTATCCAGCAGAATATATCCCTTATCCCGAAGGATCACCGGCTCATTTTCCCACTAATGAAATCAATGCTGTGGAAGATGAAAAAGACAACTGCAACTGGAACAGCTGGGTACCCCCTGCTCACAACAGTGGATTGAACAACTGGAAAGCTGAGGATGTGATCTCCTTTGACCAGGAGTAAATGCCATTTCCTGTTTTCTTTGTGTATATTGTGCAAAGATAAAAATGGTTCCTGAACAATCGAACCATGAGCTTGAAAGCCGTGTGCCTTAGCACACCGGTCCTTCTATAAGGGCTTATCATATCATGATCATGTGCATTCAATAAAATCATGGGACGCTTGCATATTTAAATTTTATGATCCTTTTTCTTTCTTTCTTCGCTTTCTAATAGCTATGTTTTTTTCTTCACACACACTCACATAATTAACATGCAGATTCACATACACTCTGGATCCAGTCAACAACGATTCTGCTATTGCCCGTCATGACTTTGAAAATCCGATCTACCAAACTGAGGACGAAAGTGAGGAAGATTGTGAAGTGCCAAGAGAACTTGCAAGGCTGCTAGAACAAGAAGACAAGGCCATACAGCCTCATGAGGAGCCAATTGAGGTCATCAACTTGGGCAGCAACGAAGAAATGAAAGAAGTCAAAATAGGGGCTGATTTAGAACACAGCATCAAGCAAAGACTGATTCAAATGCTGCGAGACTACGTCGAGATATTCGCCTGGTCTTATGAAGATATGCCAGGCCTTGACACGGACATCGTAGTTCATCGCCTGCCAATCAAAGAAGGTAGCACTCCAGTCAAACAGAAACTACGAAGGAGTAGGCCTGATATGTCAAAAAAATCAAAGACGAGGTTGAAAAACAGTTCAATGCCGGATTCCTAAAAGTTGTAAGTTATCCTCCTTGGATAGCTAACATCGTGCCTGTACCTAAAAAAGACGGGAAAGTCAGAATGTGCGTGGACTACAGAGATCTGAACCGGGCAAGCCCCAAAGATGATTTCCCTCTACCACACATCGATGTACTGGTTGACAATACCGCACAATGCAAGTTATTCTCCTTTATGGATGGATTCTCAGGGTACAATCAAATCAAGATGGCACCCGAAGACATGGAAAAAACAACTTTCACAACACCCTGGGGAACCTTTTGTTACAAAGTAATGCCCTTTGGTCTGAAAAACGCAGGAGCAACCTATCAACGTGCAATAGTAGCGCTATTTCATGATATGATTCATCAAGAAATAGAGGTGTATGTCGATGACATGATTGCAAAATCCAACACCGAGGAAGAACATCTGGGTCATTTACACAAGTTGTTTGACAGACTCAAGAAATACAAGTTGCGATTGAACCCAAATAAGTGTACCTTTGGAGTAAGATCCGGCAAACTCTTAGGTTTCATCGTCAGCAGCAAAGGTATTGAGGTTGATCCCGCCAAGGTTAAAGCCATTCAAGAAATGCCTATACCTCGTACTGAGAAACAAGTCAGAGGATTCTTGGGACGTCTAAATTACATCGCCCGATTTATTGCCCACATGACTACTACTTGTGTGCCGATCTTCAAACTGTTGAAGAAAGATCAAGTGGAAAGGTGGAATGACAAATGCCAGTTAGCCTTTGACAAAATCAAAGAATATCTCCAAAAACCTCCAATCTTGTTGCCACCTGTGGAAGGCAGACCTCTGATAATGTACCTAACTGTGTTAGAAGACTCAATGGGGTGTGTACTAGGACAACATGACGAATCCGGCCGAAAGGAGCACGCAATCTACTATCTTAGCAAAAAGTTTACCGATTGTGAAACAAGATACTCACTACTCGAAAAAACTTGTTGTGCCTTAGCTTGGGCGGCTCGCCGACTAAGACAGTACATGCTAAATCACACCACTTTCCTAATCTCCAAGATGGATCCCATCAAATACGTGTTCGAAAAACCTGCTCTCTCTGGAAGAATAGCGAGATGGCAAATGATCTTAACAGAATATGACATTCAATACACTTCACAAAAAGCAATCAAAGGAAGTGTGGTAGCTGATCATCTGGCTCATCAAGCAGTGGATGATTATCAAGCATTGAACTTTGACTTCCCAGACGAAGACATTATGCTAGTCAATGACTACAAACAACCAGGACCAGAAGAAGGACCCGAGCCAGGATCCCGGTGGACTATGGTTTTTGACGGAGCTTCTAATGCACTTGGCAATGGCATCGGAGCTGTGATCATTTCCCCCGCAGGAAGTTACACACCGTTCACTGCCAGATTATGCTTCAATTGCACTAACAATATAGCCGAATACGAAGCATGTATTCTAGGTCTTAAAGCTGCAATCGATCTAAGAATCAAATTCCTGGAAGTCTACGGAGACTCGGCCTTGGTAATCTACCAAATCAAAGGGGAATGGGACACGAAGCACCCAAATCTAATTCCTTACAAAGAATATGTGCTGAGTTTGATTCTTTACTTCGAAGAAATCACTTTCGAACACATCCCACGCGAGGAAAATCAACTAGCTAATGCTTTAGCTACCATGTCATCCATGTTCAAAGTCAGGTGGGACAACGAGGCGCCTATGATCACCATTTACAGGCAAGATGAACCATCCTATTGCAATGAGATCAATACCGAAGGAACCGAGGAAAAACCATGGTTCCATGAAGTAAAAAGATATCTCGAAGCTCAGGAGTACCCTGAAGGGGCATCCATTAATGACAGAAAGTTTCTAAGGAGATTTGCTGCCAAATTCTTTCTAAGCAATGGAACCCTATACAAACACAACCATGACTCGACTTTACTTCGCTGTGTAAACAAGAAGGAAGCAGAACAAATCATGGAAGAAATACACAATGGTACCTTCGGTACTCATTCCAGTGGGCATACAATGGCTAAAAAGATCCTGAGAGCAGGTTATTACTGGTCTACCATGGAAACAGACTGCCATCATCACTCCCGAACATGTCACAAATGCCAGATATACGCTGACAAGGTACATGTACCTCCAGTTCCATTAAGCGTCCTGACGGCTCCTTGGCCTTTTGCAATGTGGGGTATTGATATGATTGGAGAAATCAAACCTACTGCCTCCAACGGACATCGCTTTATCCTGGTCGCTATTGACTACTTCACAAAGTGGGTAGAAGCAGCTTCATTTGCTTCTGTTACCAAGAATGTGGTGGCCCGGTTCATCAAATACAATCTCATTTGTCGGTATGGCATCCCTGAACGGATTATCACGGACAATGGCACAAATCTAAACAACAGAATGATTACTGAACTTTGCACACAGTTCAAGATCAAGCATCATAATTCCTCTCCATATCGACCAAAGATGAACGGCGCGGTGGAAGCTGCCAACAAGAACATCAAGAAAATCATACAAAAAATGACAGTAACCTACAAAGACTGGCATGAGATGTTGCCTTTTGCTCTTCATGGTTATCGCACATCTGCGCGTACTTCAACAGGGGCAACTCCATTCTCCTTAGTCTATGGTATGGAGGCAGTTCTTCCAATTGAAATTCAGATTCCTTCCCTAAGGATTATGAAAGAAGCCAATCTAGACGAAGACGATTGGATTCAAACACGGTTGGACCAGATAAACTTGATTGATGAGAAAAGGCTCGCAGCTATTTGTCATGGTCAGCTATACCAAAAGCGTATGATCAAAGCCTTCAACAAAAAAGTCAAAAGTCAAGTATACCAAACTGGTGGCTTGGTTGTCAAACGCATCATCTTACCACAAGGTGATCCCAGAGGCAAATGGACTCCCACCTACGAGGGACCATTCATAATCAAGAAAATATTCTCCGGCGGCGCCATGTTGCTTACCACCATGGATGGCGAGGATTTCCCACATCCTGTGAATGCTGACATAGTCAAAAAATACTTCTCTTAAAAAGAAAAAAAACAGCTCGCTAAGTTGAAAACCCGAAAGGGCGGTCCAGGCAAAAATTAGAGACTAAACAAATACTATCCCGGTAGGCTGAAAACCTGAAAAGGAAGCCTAGGCAAAAGTTAGGGAATGAAGCATACAACTGTGTTCCGTTCAGCTGCCTACTCACCATCAAGATTCAACACCTCAAAGACACCGATCAGTCCAATCACTTTCTTCCAACAAGTGAGGGATGAGATGCTCGAGGACAGATTGGCAATAGCAGAGTTGAAACTTGACTGGATTGTTTTCACATAGCTATTTATCTCTATAAATATTTTCCAAAACTTTCTGACAGTTTCCTACTTCTAGGATTGTTGTCTCCCTGTGCTAACCAGCCTATCATGGCTCTTTTTCAAAAATCAATGCAGCTTAGGCTCAAAAATCACTATTTTCACTTTTTCTGTTTTAAATACGTAAGCGTCCCAATGATGATTTTGAATGAGCATGTGCATTTGAATATGATTGATGTTTACCAGGAAAAACAGGAATAGCATTCAGGAAATGTCCCAATTATCTGGACATCATCCCATCAGAAGAAAATCCCCAAGAGAAACGCCTTTCTCAGCAAATTCCTCAAAAAGATTTTCTCTTCAAAAGAAGTCTTATCCCCCAGCAGGGTTGTTCCAGATTACTATCTTCAGAAGGTGTGATCCCCGCACCCGGACTTGGTCAGATAGTGCATCAGAGGATTATGCATCTTCCTCATTCCCATTTGAAAGGGCATCAGAACTTCCAGCTACCTTTCATTCCCAAGTGATATTCAAAGATCCTTCAACAGAGTACCAGGATTCTCAAAGAATTTCCCCAGCCAAGGGTACTCAAACAAGACAAAAGATCATCAACGATCACAATATAGTCATATCCAGATGACTGGCGGAAATTTATTTTCCCAAATAGAAGCTCGACATCTCACATTCATACATCATACATCATGCATCATGCGCATATTCATACACAACATCACATGCATATTTCTCCGGGAATATCTCACATTTACATGCATCATAAACATTGCATATCACTAACTTGATTTTTCAGGTAGACGGATATCTTCAACAAAGATGTTCTCAATCACATGCAGTGTTCACCTGAATTCCATGAACAGTTCTCTCAGATATAATCAAGCCGAAGATTCATTCTGATCACTTACCAACTCAAAAACAGACATTGCAGATCTAAAGTTGATACCTCAGACGGTTCCAGAACGATCTAGCATCAAAGATCTAAAGCGATACCTCAGACGGTTCCAGAACGATCTAACATTGCAGATCTAAAGTTGATACCTCAGACGGTTCCAGAACGATCTAGCATCAAAGATCTAAAGCGATACCTCAGACGGTTCCAAAACGATCTAATATTGCAGATCTAAAGCGATACCTCAGACGGTTCCAGAACGATCTAGCATTACAGATCTAAAGCGATACCTCAGACGGTTCCAAAACGATCTAACATTGCAGATCTAAAGCGATACCTCAGACGGTTCCAGAATGATCTAGCATTGCAGATCTAAAGCTGATACCTCAAACGGTTCCACAATGATCAACTTTCAAAATATAAAGCAGAAAAACTTTGGACAAGTTCCGTAGCAATCATCCTCCAAGACTTAAAGCGGTAACCTTGGACGGTTCCGAAACAGTCAACACAAAGACTTTCAAATCCTTCATCAAGATATAATCAATGGATTCATTCTGATGAACAAACCCTCAACCCATTTACCAGGTGGCATCTGAAAGCCCATCTCAGGTAATGTTCCAATCTGCCAACAACATTTCGCAGACGACATTCAAATGCAACTTCCAACATCTCTTCTGATCAAGGTAAGTGCAAATTTTCAGGGCATCTAAATATTCAATCATCTTCTACCTTCAGATTTCAGACAATCTCTTCAGGTTTAAGAAGATTGAATAGGGGCAACTGTTATACCCCAAAATTTGCCCGCATTATTTTTCAAGAAAACTCCAATCTGAAAATTAAAAGTCTCATATAATCATGGATTTTTATTTCAACAAAGATCCTGATATATGAAATACTTAGTTTTTAGAATTTTTCTTATACAGTAATTTGGCCTGCAGTTGAATTTATTCTTACGCAAACGCCAAATACTGTTTATTACTTCACACATGCTATTTATTTATTTACAGATAAATAGTACTGACACAATTGGTACAGAGTTAAATCTTTTTGCAGGCGCAGAATCAGGAAACTCAGACTGTACTGGTAACAAGTAGATTATTATTATCTTTTGTTTCCCACTAATTTTGGTACTATATTCCATTATTTTCAAAAATCTTTTCAAATATCTTTTTCAAAAACAACAAAAAAGAAAATTAACTTTGACTGTTGATTTTTCACTTTAAACAGCTGCTTCAGTACCTGAACAGTCAGTTGACAGCCAAAATGCTGGCAGTACAATTCTCAGTGTTTTGTACCATCAATCAAATCAATCTTTCACAATTCAAAATTCCAAGATTTTTGTTCTAGAAGTCTTCTGAATATCACGCGATTAGCAGACTCTCAACACTGCACAAAAATCAGGTACGCTTAACTGTCTCCTACATAAACAGTCCCTGACTAGGGTTTTCTTGTTTTTACAGGAGAAACAAGTTTTTGAGAGCTCAAATGGATTTCATACACATCCATATATCTCAAAGTACCATCATACAAATTTTCAAACTTCAATTCACTCAGACGCACCGTCAGCAGCTCAAACAGTCAACAGACGACCCGTTTGACCAAAAAAGTCAACAGACAGTCAAAAATGAAATTTTTTGTCAAAGTCCATATTTTGTCAAAGGATTCATCATTTGATCATTGGATGATCATAATTCATCAAGGAAAGATCAAAAATCAACAAAACCCTAAGATTCAAAATTAGGGTTTTTGCCTGAAAAGTCAACTCAACTTTGACTGATCATAACTCTCTCATCCTTCATCCAAAAAATTCAAACCAAAGCTCATTTTGAAGGAAATTCAATTATCTTTCAAATGCCATTGATCCCATGGTCATTTGATTCACCATTTGAAAAATATGATCAAAGACATTATAGGTCATTTTCAAAGTCAACAAAAAGACACTTTTTTCAAAAGGACACACAAGGAGCATCAAAAATCATTTTTACATGAGACCAAAGGAATTGGTTAGAGGACTCTTTGAGGTTTCCAAAAAGTGCAAGATCTCCTTCATATGACAAAAATTGAGGGATTTACACCTTGTTGAAGTTGGCTAAATTTTGGGAAAATGCATGAAATCAACATTGCTCAAAAATGTATTTTTTCCAAATGGGGCCAAGTTTTCAGCATTCAAACATCATTTCCATGTTATTATGGGCCTCCCACGACCAAGACTAAGCCCACACCATTTTTATTCATTTTTTGCTTGATTTTATCTTATTTTAAGATTAAAATTAAAAGGAAAATGGATGGATAAATGGTAGCTTAACTTCCAAGCATGACTCACCCAAGGAATCTTCATCTTTCTGCAGAGAATTGAAGAGCAAGGCAGGTGCATTGAAGGCAAGAAGACTTGGTCAATAATTCAAAGCTTTTTAAATAAAAAATGCAAGAATTCCACAAAGGCAACTAAGATGCTTCTTAGCTTAAATTCTAAGCACTCAATGCTTATATATAGACTATCATGCTTCAGTAACATAGAGAGGACGAATTCAGTAGCATTCATAAGCATATAGCACTCTTGTAACAACTTGTAATTTTCAAAGAAACTTGGAATTCGAATTTTAAGTTTCAGTCCATTTCAATACAAAATAAATATTCAAACACCTTCCTTGAACATCAATAAACGTATCCCAATCAATTGCAAGCCTTGAAGCTCACTAAATCGAGCTATACAGGTCATAATTTGTTCGAACCTAAATCAACTTGTATCTGGTTATTCACACATGCTTAGCAAGATGTAGACATATAATTAAGTTTGGTTTGAGGTGTAGATCATTTCTGGAAACTTAATTGGAGTTTGAACACGTATACACGAAACTACCATTTTAGGGTTCTTCATCTCAAAATTAGGGCTTTCTGAAATAGGCAAAATTAGAGGTTCTAAGTAGTACCATTAGGTTCGTATGGATCAGACGAGTTGAATGGTACCATCGCGCCAAATTTCTTTGCACGTTTACCCCTATTCGTTATTTTGCAGGTCTGAAGCTCATCAATTACAGCGCTCTTTCATAAAAGCGCTGTAAAAGGCCCTAGCGAGAGGTTGAAGATGATGAGGTGTCCCCACCCCATTGGACAGCCAGCGCGCGTACTTTTTAAAATTTCCTCTAATTCTGTGCTTTGCAGGTGTACTGATCACCACGTGCCTCAATTTCTGGACCATCTGATCTCATTTAATGAATCATCCAACGCGCCAGATCAAACAATCCTTATCATGGACCCTCAATCCAACCACACATGATTAGTATCCTTTTATTTTCTTTGTTAAATTAATTAAAAATAGTTTTAAAAATCCAAAAAATACACAAAAAATATTTTTAGACTTCTAAAATAATATATTATTTTCTGAAATAAAAATATTTTATTTTTCTTCAAAATTTCAATATTTTGCATAATTAATTAGTATATATTTATATATTTGCTTTTTAATTATTCTAACCAATCAAAACATCATAAAAAAAATTGTTCTTTATGTTAAATATTGTTTACATATTATAAACTAATTTTGTACATATTTTGAATAATTTTATCCTTAAGTTTTAATTATTTGTATAATTATTTGCATAATTATGTTTTAATTAACTTAAATCAATTTCAAATCAACTCCAAAAATTCCAAAAAAATTAGTTTTGTTTTAAAATTAACTAACAAATATTTTGTACATATTTTAAACTTAATTTCTAGGTTTAAATCTATTTTCATCTTTTTTCTTCATTTTAATTTAATTAATCATGCATTAATTATAATTAAAATCAATCATAAAAAATCCAAAAACATGCCTTTTATTTTTCTTGCAATTTAAATTCCTAGATAAATGTATAGGATGTCAAATTCATGTAAATAGGCTAGTTTACATTTCCTGCACAATCGATGTAATAGCGTAGATTTACTTTCCGCACTTTACATTTCCGCATTTTAATTTCCCGCAAATATAAACTGCGTGTATGTCAAAGATAAAATTGAACCGTTAGATCACTAACTTCAAAGATAAATATCTGAATCCAATCACAATCACACTTGCACCTCTTCAGGTAATCCCTTTCTCATTCTTTTCAAAATCAAAGTCAAAATTCTACTGTTTCGAGTACAAAATCGAACCTTTTGTTTGTATCCGGTGAAAGGATAGATTTTTAAAGGAAATAAGGATAAAGACCTTACAACTCAGGGTAGACCTCCTAGTTTGCTTGCTCAAATCAAAACAAACAAAATTCTCATACACTGTTGTTTTTCAAAACAAAACTTTCCAAAAAGACAATACTTTGTATACATCCAAACACGGATTATTACAAAGTTAACGTTCTTTTCAAAACATCTTTCGACAGATAAACAAGCATTTTGTATACATCCACACACGGATCATTACAAAATTCAATTTACAAAAGTATTTGAAACCACATATGAGCATTCTAAAGCAATTGAAAAGTGATCAAAAAAACAAGTGAGCTAAGCAAACTTAAGAGCCCATGGATAACCATGGATACAAAGGGTGCTAACACCTTCCCTTTGTATAACCTACCCCCTTACCCAGAATTTCTTAAAGGTCTTTTTTCTGTTTCTTTTATAAACCTTTCCTTAATTGGATAAAATAAAAGGTCGGTGGCGACTCTGTGAATTTTCAAAAATGCGAAAGCATTAAGCGATAAAAAAGAGTCAGTTCACGTATCTCTACAGAACAGAGGTATGGCCCGGAATTAAAAAACGGAGGTCCACAAACTCCTATCCTTCTTGGGAGGCCATTTTTGTCAACAGGCCGCTGCAACCTCGACATTGAAAAGGGGACACTAACGCTGAGATCTTTTGATGAAAAAGTAACCTTGAAGATGTTAGGGGTTAAGAAACATAGGGCGGTTGTAAATGATCAAAATTCAGGTGGTATGACAGAAAGTGAAAAAAAAGACAAAAAGCCTGAGCAGCCCCAAGAAAAAGTTTCAAGCATAGCATCTCGGGTAGAAACAACTCATGAAGCTATCAAAAGTCCGAAGAAGGCTAAGAAAGTCAAGAAGAATGTGGTAAGTGAGTTGAAGAGAAAAGTTGTTCATGCCTTTCATCTTCATGAGTTTTTGGTTGCGGAGGTGAAAAGCAACCAGGTGTGGAATAGAAAATACCCTCCATAATAAAGGGTAATGGACCGTCGAGCCATGCGACGTTAAACGAAGCGCTTTGTGGGAGGCAACCCACAGTTTTAATAATTAACTTCTTTGTTTGTTTGTTTTATTTTCAGGAAATAAAAGGGGCATTTCAAGTGGAAGCTATGGAGTGCATTACCCTCTGTGAGTCACCTCTCTCGAGCTTGTTCTGAAACATTGAGGTCAATGTTTCGTTCAAGTTTGGGGGAGGTTTTACTCTTTGCATTTTAATTTATATTGCTAGTATAATATGTGTAAGACCTACAAAATCATTCTCCCAAATTTTGACCGAATTTTTAATTTTTGAAGAGTTTTGATCTTAAAGAGCGACCGGGAATAGTATATAGAGATGAAGGGAGGATTGTTTGAGGACAGGAAGTTCGGAATAATGTGGCAAGAAGAGGTTTGTTTAAACACCCTTGGCTCCCGAAGAGAAATACGAGTCTAACATGTAGATTTGCACCATAGTACTTGCCTCCTGAGAAGTACTCCTCGAGTAGTTTATTGATACAGTCTGGCATAATTCAGATTCACGTGCATGAAGACTGGTTAGAAAAAGAAGATATAAAAAGTTGGCACCAAATGATGAAAAGGCGGTAAAAGGCAACCGGCTCGCTAAGTTGGGTAACCCTCATCCGGTTATTCAGCCCAAAGGAGGTTGATCCCCAAACGTCGTCCAAAAGGGCAATATATAACTGCAAAGTTTGAAAATTTCATCGGTAATAAAAAGGTAGCAAATGCTGCTCGTTTGGTGCTAGAAAAAGAAAATAAAAAGCCTTGATCTGTCTCATGCATGTGATGATTATTATAAGAAATACAGGGCCTTAATGTGATTGTCCGAATGAAAGAGGAGAAAAATCGGAAAGAGACTTAAGTGCAAAGCATAGTTGGAGAGGTATCCAAAAGGGAAGCTTAAGGTTTAAAGTGGTGGCAGAAACTCGTCGCGTCATGTGAATGTCGGACCAACTGTTTCTTGATCAATACAAACAGATATCTCACGTATGAACACTGGTGTACTCTGAAGATCATTGACTCTTGTATTTGTTGCTTGAGGTCAAGCAACGGTTTAAGTTTGGGGGAGTTTGATCAGTGGTTTTTACACGTGTTTTTACCGTTATTTTTAGTTGTCTTTGAAGTATTTTATTTTATGTGTTATTTCCTTTTTCCGCATTTTATGCTTTGATTGTGTGTTTCAGTGATTGTAGGCTCAGGTGAATGAAAAAGGGTAAATCAGTGCAAAAAAAATACATAACTGAAGAAAAGCACACAAACTGGCTAGACGCGTCTCCAGACGCGTGTGGAGCTTGAAAAAGGATCCCCTGCTGCTCAAACGCGTCCTCACACGCGTGTGGGGGTAGAAAATTGCAGTCTGCTGAGCAAACGCGTGCCCACACGCGTCCCATGTCATGCAAGGAGCCAGAAAGGCACACCTCTGCCTAGACGCGTGCCCACACGCGTTTCAGAACATCACATGCGTTCCCAGACGCGTCCCAAGTCACCAGACGCGTGCCCACATGCGTCCCAGAAGTCAGAATTGCAAAAGAAATGCCTCCCCCTGCCAGGACGCGTCCCAGGACGCGTGTCACAGCACCAAACGCGTGCCCACACGCGTGTGCACGAGAAAATTTGGGCTTTCTTGCTGAAAAGCCCAGTCAGTCAGAAATAAAAGGAGCAGAGTGCGTTTGGACAAGGGATGGACAGTTTTGAGTGCGAAAATACATTAGAGAGGCTGGAGAATTCAAGATTGATGAGTGAAGGATTCTATGAGCTTAAGCCATTGAAGATCTGATTCCTTCATTTATCTGTAATGTCTACAATCAAAACTTTGTTTTCTATTATTTTTATGAGTAGCTAAACCCCCCATTGCTAGGGGGTGACCCTGATTTGGATTGTGATGAATTTATTCAATTGATGCAATAACTATTTTACTTTTCATAATTGTTAATTTGTTCTTCATCCGTTAATAATGCTTTATCCGTCGGAAAAACGGATTCTGAATATGAATGAATAGTGTAGCTGGACGGCATATTATTTGTGGACATGATTAAGAACATATAGTATCTATATCACCTAGGACTAGGGATATCATATTGTAACCGGAAATTCTTGTTATTGGAATGCTTGATCATAACCATAATTATCTATGGACATAGTAATTAGGTTGTGAGGTCAAAGATCTTTTCACTAAGGCCTTAGGATTAGATACTCTGAAGAACCGGTAATTAACTATGAAAAGCATGTTGTTGCATTGAGACAGGAAATTCGTTGCATGAAGAATCATTCACCGTCCCTAGCAATCTACTCATCTCTGTTCATCGTTCTATTATTCTGTTTATTTACTTTATTTGCAAAACCAATCAAAACAACCTTTTGAACTTTTGTTTAATTGAAACACTGATAAAACTCTATATCGTCAAGCAGTCCTTGAGATTCGATACTTGGGATTTTCCCATTACTACTACATAGGCAAAAATAGTACACTTGCTATTTTCCTATCAAACGTTTTACACCAAATAATACTTTATGATCGTAGAAGTTACAACTTGAAATGATAAACCTATTGATCCTAGGGGAAATCTCCTTTGTGAATCTGTTGACCTTGTTTTACTCCTTAATTCCTAGATTTGTAGGATTAAAGGGTAACCTCGAATTCTCTTTGGGCACGTCAAACCTGTCGGGAATAAATTGTTAACGGTGGGTTTTCGTCGTATCGGAACTTCATGAGTTTCCTTTGACTGAACCTCTTTTGCTTTTTCTAAGGGTAGTATCACACCGTTCGCAGCCTTCAGAGTTTGTAGATTGATGAAGAAAACCTATGACCCTTTTGCCCCTCGGTGGGGAGTTAACATATGTCGCCTTCCCTCCATCGTAGCTATGCATCTTTGTTCGGGGTATTGCCCCAGTTGGACTGACTCTTGCCCCCAAGTTATCGTAGAGCGTCCTTGTAAGTTTGCTATGTTCGTAGATGAACCCCTTAATGACTAGATACATCTTGAGTGTATCTATGAGGGAACTTCTTTGTTTAACTAATCCTTGCTCGATGACAACCTTTATTGTATTTACAACCCCGTTATGAAAAGGCATGGACCTACGGAAGGCATGGTGAAAGGCATTCCCTTTTTCTTTTGTAAGACCAAGCTAATAATTTATTCTCCTTTCTCCATAGTTTATGATCCTTCTGATTTCTTTGGGAGTTCTAGGAAATCGGCTAGCATGGCAAGTGTGAATGCGGGTAAAGATGCAAGTGTAAATGTATGAATGCATGCAAATGCAAATGCATGCGTATGCAAAAGACTCATTTTTTTGCGTACGCTATGACTCCTTATATGCAATGCAGATGTGTGACGTATGATCCTAGGGATAGCCTTAGAGGTGACATTTGACCCTAGTGGAATCCTTGCAGGATAGATATTATGACACGCCAATGGAAATCCCTTAGGTTTGGGAGTACGCGAAAAAGTAGCAGCTGATGACCGTTCAAGACAGTCACCAAGTCTCATGGACATTGAGAGGCCGTTCGACGTGTACCAATGGAGTTGTCCCTCGTGGGAAGGTTCTCTATGCGGAACACAACCTGTCTGAGGACGATATCGGATGAAGAGAAATCCCTACAAGCTAGGGGTGAAAGATGTATAGATGGAAATCCAAACCCTACAAATTAGAGGGTGCGCGGGAATAAGCACGGGGTGACCGTTCACTAGATCTCATGGCCATCGAGAGGCCAATCGACGTGCGTTAATGGGTACGTCCTTCAAGGGAAGAACGAAGTCATTGTAAAAACACATAGACATAAAAGAAAATCCCTACAGGCTAGGGAGTTTGCATGAGCAAGCATAGAGTGACCGTTCGAGACAGTCACTATATCTCATGGCCATCGAGAGGCCAATTGACGTATGCTAATGAAGATGTCCTTCGTACGAAGGACGCGTTCTTAGAAATAGAATCCCTACATGCTAGGGAATGCGTAGATGTAAGCACGGGGTGACCGTTCAAGACAGTCACTAGGTCTCATGGCCATCGAGAGGCCAATCGACGTGCGTAAACGAAGATGTCCTTCGTGGGAAGGACACGTAGTTGTAAAAATACAAAGGTATAAAAAGAAAATCCCTATGGTTAAGGAGTGCGTAGATGCAAGCGCGGGGTGACTGTTCATGACAATCACTAAGTCTCATGGCCATCGAGAGGCCAATCGACGGGCATAAATGGAGGTGTCCTTCGTGGGAAAGACATGGTCTTAGAAATAGAGTCCCTGCAGGCTAGGGAACACATAGGAATACCTGGAAAAATTAAAACGCAATATATTCGAAGTATATAAATTGCAAACATATCATAAGCATTTAAGCACGAAAGCCCTAGGTTCATAGGTTCGACGTAACGGCTTAGGGTGCCTACCCTTCCCATTGGTATGTTATAGAAGGTCTCATGGGGTCGTTCGTAGCCTCCGAGACTTTTTGTCTCTTCGGATTTTAGAACAACTCATTTATCCATGAGGTTCGAGTTTTAGGGGTAGGTTCCTAGAGAGATCAGCCAAATACCAAGTCCAGCCCTCAACAAGGTCAAGCCTCGTATCAGACATTTCCGGATATTCAACCCACTCTGAGTGGAATTATAATAAGACTCGTAGGCGATGTAATTCCCCTCAAGTCTTAAATATAATTTCCACGCTTAGGTTTAACACAATTTATATAACCCGAAATGCAATAATACAACAAATATTCACATAATCAAACATTAATTTAAATTGCTATAAATAAATTAAATTGCAAATAAATAAATAAAATTAAAAAATTTAAATATTTACATAAAAACCATAAACCCTGGAAATTGCAAATAAATATATAAATAAAAATTTAAATATTTAAATATAAAAGAAAAAAACCCTAAATCCTAGAAATTGCAAATAAATATATAAATAAATAAATAAATATTTAAATATAAAAAGAAAAGAAATAAAACCTAAACCCTAATCCAAAACCCTAATTTTGGCAAATTAGTCAAACCCTAAAAAATTCGCCAAAACCCTAAATGATTCGCCAAAACCTAAACCCTGCCAAAACCTATAGGAGCATAATAATTCACCATATTTAGTTATCCCCAGCAGAGTCGCCAGCTGTAGCAACCTGCCCTAAAAATAAAGATTTAGAGTCGCCACCTATTCTACCAGGGCGAATAGGAAACCCTACGCAGTTAAGAAATCGGGGTAAGTTATTATAATCAGGTCAAAGGAAGGTGTTAGGCACCCTCAACCCTTTCCTAAGGTTTTATGTTCAGAGTAAAGGTTTATGGCTAAATATTAAGATTAATAGCTAAGGAAATGAAAAGAGTGAACGGTAAGATTCGAATCTGATTAGGATTTTAGGGAAGGGGACTCGCCTTGTTGCCAAGTGCCTACGTATCTCCTTAGGGAGAATCAGAGTCAACGTAGTTCGGGGTACGGGTTGTACGCCTTTTGATTTTGATCTGATATGGTTTAAAGGCATTTTAAGATGTCTTATCGTAGTTATGATAAATCGTAGTTTTTTTCGAAAGTGTTTTAGGATTGGGCGTACAACCCTGATTTAATATGTTTTCGTTAGGTGCGATGATCAATAGATTTGATCATTATAATTAACGAATTGAATTGTGTATCGCTGGTTACTCTGACCAATAGATTTGATCGTCGCGAACAGCAAATGAAATGTGTTTTAGAAAATTTATTTTTTACCATCAACTCTCATAACCAATAAATTCATTTATTACACGATGACGGATTCCATCAAGTTATATTTTTACCATCTCTTGTCTAATGCGACCAATAAATTCAGTCGGGTCGAGAAGAGAATTTAAACAAGGGTGAATATTAATTAATATTAATAAGTTAAATTAATTAAATTAAATCAATTAAGTTCATCTCTCGTCAATGCGACTAATAATTATAATCGGATCGAGGAGAAAATAATATAAACAAACAATTAACAATTATCATTAATTCTTTTTATTACTTTTTATTTGACAAGGGGGGTGCAAATTGCTTTTAATAGACAAATCAAGGGGTTTTATTAGCTAAAAGCCTGGCCCATTAAGGGAGGCTGAGTAATCTAGTGTGGCCATCTTGAAGACTCATGGTATGGGGAACAGATCTGGGTACGTTAGATCTACATGGTTGGTGACTTAAATGGCCAGATCTGAGGGGTGTATGGTAAGTCATATGGTTGGCAGTGCATGGGATCAGAGATCTAAACATTTTATTAAAAATAAGGTGGGAGGGGAGGCTCGAACCCACGACCTCTCCCTCACAGACACGCTTCTTCACCACCCCAACTGGATTGATTAGTTGTTTAGCATATGCGTTCAAAATATTATATATAAAACCAAAAGACATTATGGGAAACACGCGCGAAATTTTAAACGGGCAAACCAGGTGGTGACACCTCATCATCTTCCCCAAACCAACCTGCAAAAACTCTTTAAATTTAGCTACGAATTCGCTAGGGTTTTGTTCGTAGCCTAACAACCTGAAAAATAGCGAACAACACATTCCTTCACATAAATTTTTCGCGACCCCTTCAATCTCTTTGGTTTCATCATACGAACCAAACCATACCATTAATTTAACCTAATTTTACCCTTAAAAGAAAACCCCAAATCAAACCCTAAAAACCTAACTCGGCCTTTAATGGTGATTCATACCAAACATGCCCAGAAATTAAATTAACGATCCACAAACGTTCACAGCATCAAGAACAATCACAACATACAATTAAAAATCTATGGGAATGCATGAAACGATCCAATCGAACCAAGTTTCAGAATCACATACCTTGGCTAATTGGAGGTCGTTCTGGGGGTGTTGATGCAGAGTAACGATCCACACAGCTTCATAATGATCTCGGGAATCTTTTGCAACCTTTTGATCTTCTTGTAATACTCTAATTCTCCCAAACCGAATTGGAGTTTTTGATGACTTTTTGTGTTCTTGCATATACTTCTTTGCCCAGAATTTTCGTCCCCTAGTCCCTTGCCTTGTGTTCAATACTTATAGGGAACGAATTAGGTCAATTAAAACAATCAAAAACCTTTTTGAATCCAATCTTGCCAAGCTTGAAGATTTGATTTGAAACTTGAATGGAGACTTTCTATTTTGGCCAAATCTTCTATTAATCCTTTCCCAATCAATACACCAC
The DNA here is from genome assembly GCF_029867415.1 of Vicia villosa. Taxonomy (NCBI): domain Eukaryota; kingdom Viridiplantae; phylum Streptophyta; class Magnoliopsida; order Fabales; family Fabaceae; genus Vicia; species Vicia villosa. The sequence goes on from NW_026706597.1 coordinate 17,820, forward strand.
GAAAATATATTGCAATTTTGTCATAAATGTAATTGGAATTGGTTAATATAATTTCCTTAATCCAATCTTTTATTTTTCTTCCAAATATATCACTTTAAATCAATTTTTAAATGAAATAAAATTGTATAAAATTGATAATTTCGTGGCACATGGTTTTGGATAACTTAGGTAACTTGTGGACCAAGATTAAGTCTTAAAAAGATAGGCCCATTTGCCTAAAATTCCAATTTGAACCTCTTTTATTTCATATTTTACCTCCAAAATTACCCAACTTTGACAAGGCATATCTCTCTCAATTTTTAAGCTATGAAGGAGTTCTAGGACTTTTTGGAAACCTCAAGATGTCCTCTATAAGCCACTTTGGTACATATTTTTCATTTGGGGATTTTATCTTGATGATATGCCCTTTGACAAAAAACTGTCTTTGGTTGACTTTTGAAAAGGACCTATAATCTTTTGTACCATATCTCCAAAATGAAGCATTTCTGGCCTTGGCTTGTGAGACAAAAAGTTGTAGAGAATCCAATTTCCTTCAAAATAGGCTATGAGTGAGGAATTTCTGATGTTCCATGTGAAAGTTATGGGCAATCAAAGTTGAGTTGACTTTCTCCTATAAAAAACCCTAATTTGAACCTTTTGAATTTGTTCATTTCTGAGTTTTTATTGATGAATCATGATCAACCCTTGATCAAATGATGGATATAATCTCCCATACTTGATTTTGACCAAAAGTCAGGAGCTTTGACTGAACTTTGACCATGGTTGACTTTTAGGTCAATCTAGTCGACTATGGATCATCTGAGCCATTGAATGAGTAAACTTTGGAATTGGGCTTTGGATTTTGACATAGAAGTGTCTTGAAACATAATGGACAATGGGGAACTTCATTTAAGACCTTATTTTGTTGCTTTCCTCAAGAAGGTACCAAACTCTAGCTTTAAGAGATTCTTGCTTAGGAGAATGTCTTGATTGTGAATACAAGATTACACTCAAAGATGTTTTTGATTTATGGCAAACTCAAATGAGCATTCAAACAACAAGGCGGAAGCAGAAAACTCAAAGAAAAGCAAGCATTGATCACTCATGACAAGTACAGGTTGATCTATTATACTTTAGGTCGACTCAACACAAGCAGATCAAGAAGAATGCAGAAAACCAGCAGTTAGGTCGACCTACTGTCAACCCAGGTCGACCTAAAATGGAGAAAAATCCACATACTTCTGCTAGGTCGACTCACACATCATCCAGGTCGACCTAAATTGATGAAATTTACATACCAGTCTGCTAGGTCGACCTACACAACGACTAGGTCGACCTAATCTGAGAAAATGTCCCCAGAATGCATTTTGAGAGGATTCTGGTCGACCTACTCCTTAAACAGGTCGACCTAACTGGGAGCAAAATTCTGCAAGCACTGCTAGGTCGACCTAAGCTCTACAAGAGGTCGACCTAACTGATCAAGAATGCCAAAAATTCTGTTTCTCTCATCTCCAACTGCTAAGTTATCTTATATATTATCAAAGGTTCATTATTCAAAGCAACACCAACGACTGAAAGATACACAAACGCTTCTCATCTTCGTTCTTCATCATCTCCAACACAATTACACATAATCATTCTTGCGTTGCGGGTTAGTGATGAGTTCGATAACGTCCATGGAACGGAATTGAAGATTCCTAGTGGGTGAAGGTTTTTGGGGTTTGTTGGTGAATAAAATCTGCGGGTTTTGTCCTCCACGACGGGTGGTTCTTGGGGGTTTTTATCAAGAGGCGTTCATTGAGGATTCGGCTGAGTGTAACGATTGAGGAACGGGGAGTTCAAGGAATCAAGACACTGCAGAAGGGAATCAAAGTGAAGCTCTTGGATAACCTTGATCTTGGTCAAGATTAAGGGGGAAGAAGATTCAAAGGATCGACATAATTGGTTTATCGTTTATCGCTTTGTTATCTTCTTTGTATATACTACTTTCAACATTAATGAAAGATTACCCAATTTCAATTTGGAATTGGGGGCAGACGTAGTCGTAGCGAGGACGATCGACGAACTGCCTAAACAAATATCGTGTTCTTGTCGCTTTTACTTTTTCATTTACATTCTGTTCATATTTGGTTATAATAGCAAATTGATCAACGATTCGAGTGTTAAGATTGTGAATTAAGAACTTACATAAACATCACAATCCACCACACATTGAATTACCTTCAATTTGATCATTATCACCAAGTGTTTGTATATTTGTTTCTATCACTCTTACTGCATTGCAAACATTGTCCATCATACAAAAAGTTAATCTGATTTTCAATAAGAGAAACGCTTTGATTCTGCAACATATGCTCTTATCATTTACCTCAAGTCTTTGACTGGTTTTTAAACACATATATAATCGTTTCGATAGTGGTTCGGAATAGACGTGAGTCGATTCAGAACCACTTCCGCTGAAAAGTCGTTTAAATCCGTAAAACTGTGAACGATCTATTCACCCCCCCTCTAGATCCTAAGGCCAACGTCTAACAAGTGGTATCAGAGCTCTGGTTTATTCCGTGCTACGTGAAACACTTATTGGAAAGATGGCTTCCGGACCTAAAGGGGCTCATAATAGAGCTCGAGTTTTCAACGGTGAAAACTATGGCTATTGGAAGGATTGTATGTGTGTCCATATCAATGCAATTGATAGGAACATCTGGACAGCTATTGTCAATGGTCCATTTCAGATCACCATGACAAATGCAGCTGGTGCGGTTGTTCCAAAACCAGAAGATACTTGGAATGCTGAAGATGAAAAGAGATATGCATACGATTGGAAAGCGAGAAACATTCTAATCTCAGCTCTAGGAGTTGATGAATACTATCGCGTTTCCCATTGTAGATCAGCTAAAGCTATGTGGGACACATTGCAAGTTGCCCACGAGGGAACGGATGATGTCAAACTAGCTAGGATCAATACGTTAACTCAAGAGTTCGAACTCTTCCACATGGAAGATGGTGAATCCATCGAAAACATGCAGAAGAGATTCGTTCATCTGAAAAATCGGTTAAACTCTCTTGATAGACCTGTTTCCAATGCAGTTGCTACTAACAAAATCTTAAGATGTTTGAACAGGGAATGGCAACCCAAAGTTACAGCAATAAAGGAAGCAAATGATCTAAACACTTTAGACATCACAACTCTATTTGGTAAACTAGAGGAACATGAACAACACCTTAAATGCCTTGACATGCATGAGAAAAGGACAAAGAAAGAAAAGAACATGGAGAAAGAGGTAGAGAAGAAGTCAATAGCTCTAAAAGCTTCGAGCTCCAAGACCTCAAAACGAGAGCCAAAGGATAGTGACACAAGTGATGACGAAGACTCCGATGATGAGGAAATGGGACTGTTTGTGCGAAGATACAACAAATATCTAAAGAAAAATGGAGCAAAACATTCCGACAAAGGCAAAAGATCGTATACTCCTTTATATAGTAAATACACTTTTGTACCAAAAGTATCAACTAGCAAAACTCCATATTCTCATCATATTACCTGTCATTATTGTTGCAAAAAGGGACATACCATTGAAAAATGCAAATTTAGGAGAATTTTAGTTCCTAAAGGAGTATTTCAATGGTTGCCTAAGTGCAACAAATTGTGTACTCACTACCAAGGACCCAATGAAAATTGGGGACCTCCCTCTTTAAATTAATCTTGCAGGAAAAGTGTCTTGACATTGCCGAAAGGTTGTGGTTCCTTGATAGGGATGTTCAAGACACATGACTGGAGACCTATCTCTTTTCGTTGAGCTTCAAGCAAAGAAAAAGGGGTATGTCACCTATGGAGATAACAATCGGGGAGCCATACTTGGTAAAGGAAGTGTAGGTAACCCTTCTACCACTACTATAACTGATGTGCTGCTAGTAGAAGGTCTTAAACATAATCTTTTAAGTATAAGTCAATTGTGTGACAAAGATTTTAAAGTAATGTTTACAAATTCTGGCTGCACAATAGAACATACTAAGAAAAGAGACATTATGTTTAAGGGCTTAAGAGTAAACAACATCTACATGCTAAAGCTGATGAGGGCATATTCCTTGGTTACTCAATCTAGCAAAGCATATCGGATATATAATAAGAGATTACTTATAGTAGAAGAGTCAGTACACGTGTCTTTTGATGAATCTTATGCAAAATATGTCGAGAAAGGTCTTTCATTTAATGGTGCAGGTCCATCCACTGAAGACATTGTCAAGGATAAGGAAGATGAGAATGAAAGTATTGTAAAGAAAGATGCTGAGAGAGAGAAAGATGAGTCTCACAATGAAAATGAAAAAGAAAGCATCTCAAACAATGAAGAACTTCCCAAGGCCTGGACAAACGTGAAAGACCATCCAATTGACAATATAATAGGAGACATCTCAAGGGGCGTTACAACACGCTCAAAGATAAGTAACTTCTGTCATCATTTTGCTTTTGTTTCACAAGTTGAGCCGAAAAACGCTAAGGATGCATTACTTGATGAGCATTGGCTAATGGCCATGCAAGAAGAATTAAACCAATTTAAACGGAATGATGTTTGGGACTTAGTCCCTCATCCGGGAGATCATCAAGTAATAGGCACTAGATGGGTTTTTCGTAACAAACTTGATGAAAACGGCGTTATTACTAGAAACAAAGCTAGATTAGTTGCCCAAGGTTATAATCAAGAGGAAGGTATTGATTATGAAGAGACATACGCTCCTGTAGCACGTCTCGAAGCTATTCGTCTCTTACTTGCTTATGCTTGTTCTAAAGACTTCAAACTATTCCAAATGGATGTTAAAAGTGCCTTTCTAAATGGCTATATAAATGAAGAAGTCTATGTTGCTCAGCCACCCGGTTTTGAGAATTACATGTATCCAACTCATGTCTATAAGCTGAAACGTGCTCTATACGGTCTTAAACAAGCCCCTCGGGCTTGGTACGAACGTTTGAGCAAGTTTCTCCTTAGTCAAGGGTACTCTAGGGGTAAAGTTGACACCACTCTCTTTATTAAAAGAAAAGATAAAGATATTCTCTTAGTCCAAATTTATGTAGATGACATTATATTTGGGTCGACTAATGCAAAACTTGTCAAAGATTTTTCTAAGCTTATGCAGAGTGAATTTGAGATGAGTCTCATGGGTGAGCTAAACTTCTTCCTTGGCCTACAAATCAAGCAACTCAGTCATGGAACGTTTGTGAATCAAACTAAATACTGTACGGAGCTGCTCAAAAGATTTGGAATGAGTGAAGCAAAAGAAATTGACACACCTATGGCAACAAATACTAATCTAGACAAAGATGAGAAAGGTAAAGAGGTTGACGTAAAATTATACCGAGGTATGATAGGTTCACTATTGTATCTTACTGCCTCAAGACCAGACATCATGTTTAGTGTGTGTATGTGTGCAAGATATCAATCTTGTCCAAAAGAATCTCACTTGAAAGCTGTCAAAAGAATTCTGCGATACTTACGTGGAACTACTACATATGGCCTATGGTATCCAAAGGGAAATGAGTGTCATTTGGTAGGATTCTCTGATTCAGATTTTGCTGGCTGCAAATCCGATAGAAAGAGCACCAGTGGAACGTGTCATCTATTCTCAAATTCATTGATAAGTTGGCATAGCAAGAAACAAGTATCGGTTGCATTATCTACTGCTGAGGCAGAATATGTAGCTGCTGGAAGCTGCTGTGCACAAATATTATGGCTCAAGCAACAACTTCTTGACTTTGGTATTAAGCTTGATCGCATACCTATCATGTGCGATAACACAAGTGCCATAAACTTGAGTAAAAATCCTGTCTTACACTCACGTACCAAGCATATTGAAATAAGACATCACTTTCTACGAGATCATGTAGAAAAAGGAGACGTTACATTTGAACATGTAGAAAGCAAGAAGCAACTAGCTGACATATTCACCAAACCTCTAGCAACGGAGCAATACTTCAACATTCGTAGGGAATTAGGGATACTCGATATCTCTAATCTGGGCTAATTACGTTTGTTCTCTCTTAATATTATTCCTTTACCTTATATATATATATATATATATATATATATATATATGTTCTCTCTTGCTAACATTTTTCTTAGCGTAAAGGTAGTTCATCATCTAGCCAGGCGTCATTCCACATTGATTAAAGGCTGCCATTAAAGTTGAGAAAGCAGTAACGTTATTGTTGTTCACTTCCAAAAATATTATTGATACTATAACATGCTATCAATTAACATGCTTATAGTGACTTCATACATATATCGCTCTTGCTCATCTTGAATCTCATGCTATAACTGACTACCTTTTTATGAATGCTAGCATTTTATCTATGGTTCTCTCGTTACTCTTCTATTTTCGTTGTATCTCTTTTTGATGTTGACAAAGGGGGAGATAGATGCTGAGTGTACGGGGGAGCTGTGTTGAGAGATTGACTTGTTGAGAGATAGATGCTGTATGTACGGGGGAGCTTTGTTGAGTCTTTATCACTTACCACCAAAGCTTCGACTAATGGTTTGCCATCATCAAAAAGGGGGAGCATGTGAATACAAGATTACACTCAAAGATGTTTTTGATTTATGGCAAACTCAAATGAGCATTCAAACAACAAGGCGGAAGCAGAAAACTCAAAGAAAAGCAAGCATTGATCACTCATGACAAGTACAGGTTGATCTATTATACTTTAGGTCGACTCAACACAAGCAGATCAAGAAGAATGCAGAAAACCAGCAGTTAGGTCGACCTACTGTCAACCCAGGTCGACCTAAAATGGAGAAAAATCCACATACTTCTGCTAGGTCGACTCACACATCATCCAGGTCGACCTAAATTGATGAAATTTACATACCAGTCTGCTAGGTCGACCTACACAACGACTAGGTCGACCTAATCTGAGAAAATGTCCCCAGAATGCATTTTGAGAGGATTCTGGTCGACCTACTCCTTAAACAGGTCGACCTAACTGGGAGCAAAATTCTGCAAGCACTGCTAGGTCGACCTAAGCTCTACAAGAGGTCGACCTAACTGATCAAGAATGCCAAAAATTCTGTTTCTCTCATCTCCAACTGCTAAGTTATCTTATATATTATCAAAGGTTCATTATTCAAAGCAACACCAACGACTGAAAGATACACAAACGCTTCTCATCTTCGTTCTTCATCATCTCCAACACAATTACACATAATCATTCTTGCGTTGCGGGTTAGTGATGAGTTCGATAACGTCCATGGAACGGAATTGAAGATTCCTAGTGGGTGAAGGTTTGTGGGGTTTGTTGGTGAATAAAATCTGCGGGTTTTGTCCTCCACGACGGGTGGTTCTTGGGGGTTTTATCAAGAGGCGTTCATTGAGGATTCGGCTGAGTGTAACGATTGAGGAACGGGGAGTTCAAGGAATCAAGACACTGCAGAAGGGAATCAAAGTGAAGCTCTTGGATAACCTTGATCTTGGTCAAGATTAAGGGGGAAGAAGATTCAAAGGATCGACATAATTGGTTTATCGTTTATCGCTTTGTTATCTTCTTTGTATATACTACTTTCAACATTAATGAAAGATTACCCAATTTCAATTTGGAATTGGGGGCAGACGTAGTCGTAGCGAGGACGATCGACGAACTGCCTAAACAAATATCGTGTTCTTGTCGCTTTTACTTTTTCATTTACATTCTGTTCATATTTGGTTATAATAGCAAATTGATCAACGATTCGAGTGTTAAGATTGTGAATTAAGAACTTACATAAACATCACAATCCACCACACATTGAATTACCTTCAATTTGATCATTATCACCAAGTGTTTGTATATTTGTTTCTATCACTCTTACTGCATTGCAAACATTGTCCATCATACAAAAAGTTAATCTGATTTTCAATAAGAGAAACACTTTGATTCTGCAACATATGCTCTTATCATTTACCTCAAGTCTTTGACTGGTTTTTAAACATATATAATCGTTTCGATAGTGGTTCGGAATAGACGCGAGTCGATTCAGAATCACTTCCGCTGAAAAGTCGTTTAAATCCGTAAAACTGTGAACGATCTATTCACCCCCCCTCTAGATCCTAAGGCCAGCGTCTAACATTGATGAAACTCTTGAGCTTTGAATCATTGTGAATGAAATGTGGAAGGAAAATTTTGGGGTATGACAGTCCCAAAACATGGTGATGGTTTTGAAGTCTAGAGGACAGACTTATTTTGGTGGTTATCTGTCTTGGTGACAGACGCTGTAAATCTGCTAAGGATAACATTGGTATCACATGAATTTGCATTGAGTCGCATTGGAGTCACATGTGTCAATTGTAGTTGCATTTGGTGTGTTGTGTGCAAATTGTATAATTGGTACCTTGTTGAGTATTGTGATTTGATTTCTTGTGTATCATGAATCTTTTGAGTCATGTTGTATATGTAGAACATGTGATATGTATTTAAAATGGTTTAATACATATTTATTGGAAGTGTGTTGAATTTGTTGTTGTATATTGTTGTAATTTGCGTGTTATTATATATTTCCATAATGATATGAATTCTTACCCTTCTGTTGAAATGATGTTTGTTCGACATCGCTCAGGTAACAAAGAATATAGGTCCCGTGTTCTTTAGAGGATTTAGTCGAGGTGCTTTTATTTCCGTTTATCGTTTTATTAAGTATAGATAAAGTCCATGCTCTGGTTATGTAACACAATGGGGGTATCCTTTGTTTTCATGTTTATTGTTATTTTGAGAGATATTGTATAGCTCTTTTTATATTTTGATTATGTTGGATCATGTGATGGTGTCCTTAATGCCTAATACTCTTATGCATGATTATATGATATGAAATTCATATTTTGGTATCATTCTATATTATTTCCATTATGATGTGCATATGGAACATGTTATGAAACATGTTTTATAAACATGACCACATGCATTATGTCATTTTATTTTGTTTTCTTTGTATTTCAACAAATGTGACACCCTTGAAGTGATATGCAAGATATATTTACTCTAATTTATGCTATATTTGCACGGGGTTCAGAAGGGTGTTACATTATTGGTATCAAAGCATGATCGATCAGTTGGCCAAGGTTATTAACATGCTTATTTCCTATTATATTCGATTTGTGTTTGTGATACAATTGATACTATTTGTTGACTTTTTTTTTGGTTTCTTAGACGATAGTTGTAGAAAGGAACGGTAATGCTATTGCTGAGGCACTGTCAAGGTTGGCTGGTGCTATTGGGCAGACTCCATATGTGAATGTTGGTATTAGAGAGGAGGATGAGTTCCATGCTTTGAGAGATTTCAGAAGGAATAATCCACCGATCTTTGAAGGAGAGCATGAACCTTATAAGGCACAAGCATGGTTGAAGGTGATTGAGAAGATCTTCTGAGTTATGAATTGTACGGATGCACAGAAGGTACAGTTTGGTACTCATATGTTGGAGAAGGAAGCTGAGGATTGATGGGTAATATTGTTCAGAGGTTTGATGAATATGGTATGGAGGTTACTTGGGCTCTTTTCCGTGATGCATTTTTGGATTTTTTTTCAAGAAGATGTACGTTGAAAGAAAGAGGTGGAATTTATGGAGCTGAAGCAGGGAAATAGAACTGTAGCGAAGTACGCTGCAAGATTCCAATAGTTTATTTAGTATTATCCTCATTACAACACTGCTAATGCTGAGAGGTCTAAGTGTTTAAAGTTTGTAAATGTTTTGAGGCATGATATCAAGAAGGATATTGGTTACCAACAGATTACGCGTTTTGCTGAGTTGGTTAACAAGAGTTGGATTTATGATGAGGATAGTAGGGAGAGCGCTGCTCACTACAAGTCCTTAAGTGATAAAAAGGGAAAAGGTCAATTCCTAGGGAAGCCTTATGGTTACAAAGGGAAGTAGAAAGCAGATTATGACAATAAGTCGAGTGGGGAGGAGCTCCTACTTCGATTAGATACTGCAGGTGTGGTGTTGAAGGTCATCGTGTTTCTGAGGGCATAAATGTCAAGCTGAAATGTTTCAAGTGTGGCAAGATAAGTCACAAGGCCAACGACTCTAGAGCAGGTGCGAGTGTGACTTACTACAATTGTGGTGAGCAAGGGCACATTAGTACCAGGAGTGACAGACCAAAGAATGAGCAAGTGAAAGGGAAGGTGTTTGTGTTGGCTGGTTCTAAGATTGCTGCTAATGATAGGCTAATCCGAGGTATGTGCTTTATTAACGGTACACCTTTGATTGCTATTATTGATATTAGTGCGACACATTCTATCATTTCTTTGGATTGTGCTATGAGATTGAATCTTGTTTTATATGATATGCGTGAAGTATGGTTATTGATACTCCTACTATGGATTCAATGACTACTTCATATGTTTGTTTGAATTGTCTGGTGAGTATTTTTGGTGGAGATTTTTGGATTGATTTAGTTTTTCTTCCGTTAGATCAATTTGATGTTATTCTTGGGATGAACTGGTTGGAATATAATCGTGTTTATATCAACTATTTTGATAAGATGGTTTATCTTTCTTGAAACTGGTGTTGAGGAAGATTTGTTTTTGTCTGCCAAGCAAGTGGATGAGTCTGTGCAAGATGGTGTTGTATTGTTTATATGTTGGCATCTTTGGCTATCCATGAGAATCAAACGATTGGTGATTTAGAATTAGTTCGTGATTTTCTAAAGATATTTCCTGAAGATGTAAGTGATTTACCGCCAGAACATGAGGTGGAGTTTACGATCAACTTAGTTCTTGGAACGAGTCTTGTATTTATTGCTCCATATCGGATGTCAGCTTCTGAGTTGAAAGAGTTGAAGAGTTAACTTGAGGATTAGCTTGAGAAGAGGTTTATTCGTCCGAGTATGTCACCGTGGGGTGCACCTGTTTTACTGGTTAAAAAGAAAGAGGGTACTATGAGACTTTGTGTAGATTATAGACAATTGAACAAGGTGACGATTAAGAACAGGTATCCACTTAGGAGGATTGAGGATTGATAATTTGATGGATCAACTGGTTGGTGCATGTGTGTTCAGTAAGATAGATTTGAGGTATGGATATCATCATATTCGTGTGAAGGATGAAGATATTCAAAAGACTGCTTTTAGGACGATGTATGGTCACTATTAGTATTTTATGATGTCATTCGGTGTGACTAATGCATATAGTGCATTTATGGAATACATGATTAGGATTTTCTACAAACTAATGTTCAGACTGAAAGAAGATTTAGTCGCTTGAGAATCTTTTGAAAGCTTGTGTTTTGAAACAAGGAGGTGTTTGGGAAAGTTATTGTCCTTTGATTGAGTTTACTTATAATAACAATTTCCATTCGAGTATTGGAATGGAACCTTTAAAAGCTTTGTATGGTAGAAGGTGTATGACGCCTTTGTGTTGGTACGAGTTGAGAGAAAGTGTTGTGGTTGGACCTGAGATAGTTCAAGAGACTACATATAAGATTAAGATGATTTAAGAGAAGATGAAGGCTTCTCTGATACGTCAGAAGAGTATCATGATAAGAGGAGGAAAGCACTTGAGTTTGAGGTTGGAGATATTGTTTTCTTAGAGTTACTTCGGTAACAGTTGTTGGTCGAGCGTTGAAGTCGCATAAGCTTACGTCGCGTTTTATTAGTCCTTATGAAATTTTGAAGAGAGTAGGTGAAGTTACTTGTCAGTTTTCTATGCCGCCGTCACTTGCTAATCTTCATGATGTATTCCATGTGTCTCAGTTGAGGAGATACATTGCAGATCCTTCGCATGTAGTTCAAGTAGATGATGTGCAAGTGAGGGATAACCCTATGAGGATAGAGGATCATGAATTGAAACAACTTCGTGGAAAAGAGATTGCTTTGGTGAAGGTCGTTTGGGGAGGACCGGTAAGTAGGAATGTGACTTGGAAACTCGAGAGAAAGATGAGGGATTCTTATCCTAAGTTGTTCGTTTGAGGTATTTATTATTTTATTAATTATTTTGTTATTTTTTATTAGGTTAAATATACAAATCCCCCTATAATGTTAGCGAATTTTGTTTTTAGTCCTTGGTAAAGTTTTTTTTTGTAATCACCCCCTTGCAATATTCAGATTCCATCAAATATCCCTTTGACTACCACATTGCAGCAAAGATTCTCTCTTGCTGCCTACACGTTATTTTCTATTACTTTTTCATTTTTTTTATAATTCCATGTGAATTTTTTTAAAAAAAATTAAATTATTATTTTTAAATATTTTTAAAAAATAATAATTTTAAAAAAAAATTTAAACTTTTTTTGTTACTAATAGTAATAAAATTATAAAAAAAGTAAAAAAAAAAACATTTTAAGAAATAAATATTTCCACGTGAATTTGAAAAATAATTAAAAATTAAAAGGAAATACTACGTGGACTGCCACGTTGGCAATAAGAGAGAATCTTTGCTGCAATGTGGCAGTCATGGGGGTATTTGAAGGAATATGAAAATTGCAAGGGGGCGATTACAATTTTTTTTACCAGGGGCTAAAATCAAATCTCGCTAACATTACATGAGGTGTTGTATATTTAACCCTTTGTTATTTTAGTATTTATTATTTTATTAATTATTTTGTTATTTGATTATTTTTTTCAATTATTATGTTTTGTGATATAATTGTGATATATTGCGTTTTAGGTTAGTATGTGTGAAAATGAGAATGCAATCTACTTGGGCCTATGTTGAGTTAATATGAGAAATAGGGAGGTGTTAATGAGTTAAGCCCATTAGTGAAATAAGAATTAGTAAGGGTTAACTAAAACTAGAGAGAAAGAGAAAGATAGAAAGAAAAGAGAAGAAAAGAGGAAAAAGGGAAAAAGAGAGAAGAGAAAGAAAGAAAAAGAGACACCTAGAAGCTTAAATCCTAATGTAAGGGTGAGTTTTATTCATTATCACGGGTTTGTATAACGATTATTGCATGGGTAGTAGTATGGAACTAAGTTTGTTCATCATTTTCATAGTTTTAGAATGTTAGGATTTTGAAATGAGGTGATGAAATTGATGTCATGAAATCTTGTTTTTATGATTCTATATGTTATGTATATGTTATTGTAATACGATAAACTGACTTTTAAAGAAATGTCGCGGTAAGCAAGAGTCGCCACCGACTTTTATTTTATCCATTTTAAAGAAAGGCTAAAAGAACAGAAAAAAAACCTTTTAAAGAGATTTTGAGTTCGGGGGGTAAGTTATACAAAGGGAAGGTTTAAAGCACCCTTTGTATCCATGGTTATCCATGGGCTCTTAATTGCTTAGCTCACTTTGTTTTCAAAAATGTTTGTAATATGAATAAGAAAAGATTTTGAAGAAGAACTTTAGCTTGTAAATAAGCATAGTCTTTTTGAATTGATTTGAAAAGCATTTTGAATTTTGAATTGAATATGAGCAAGTATTTAAGAACACCTACCCTAAGATCATCGTTTTTGTTCTTTAAGTCTTTCGGGCGAAAGGGTCTATCCATACCATGAGAGGGCAGGAAGTCTTTCAATTGGATGTTGAAGGGTCATCGAAGTTATCGTTCGCCACAAGATTGTCCCTACCATAAAGAGGGTAGGTATTCTAAGGGAAGGATATAATAGTCATTTAAGGAAACATGCGAGGATACCTTAGCAATTGGGACAATCATCATGTTTTACCGAGGCAACTTCGAGGGACTAGATCTCATATGATGATTTAAATGATTTAGGCAACCTTTGCTTTAGGTATCCTCAGAATCGAGAGACTTGACTATTTTAAAGGCATAATTAGTAAGGCAACCAGCAACAAGGCAACAAGAGGGGGTAACCCTAAAGGTGTGTGGGTGCACAATCATGTGGTTAAATTCAGATATTTATCTTGTAAATAATGTTAGCTACATTCGATTAATTATCTTGCACTCCCTAGGATTACTAACCACGCAGTTAAATATCATGCAGAAATTAAAAGGCAGAAAATATAAAGTCCTACGCTATTACAATAAACACCTGTGGGCAGGAATATAAAAGGCAAGAATTATAAACCTAAACTGTTACAATAAACACCTGCAGGGAAATAGAGGTAAAATATAGAAGGAATATAATTATCTTAGGGTAATCGAATGGCTTGAGCTTTCATCGATCCTTGATCAACCCTGAAAAATAAGAATGAAGAAGAGAAAAGTTAGTGCATTAAAAATCTACAACCCTAATTTACCGGAATAAATCAGGGATAAAACCATAAGGCATGAAAAAAATTGATTAATTTAAATAAACATTAAAGGTTACGAAAATCGAAAGTTCGATTAAGTATAGTAATTAAACAATTATTGGATTAAATCCTAATTATTTAATTGATTAAAAGTATATACAAAAATAACAATATCCATGTTTAAAAATAATTATTTTTAACGTTATGAGAAAAATCGAGTTTTCAATTTAAATAAGATAAATTGTTATATAGAACTATTATATAATAAAATAAAATGTTTTAATAAAATAAGTTAAATAAAAGAAAAAGAGAAATAAATAAAAAGAGATTGATGTAATAAAAAAATAAAATAAAAAAACAATAAAGTAACTTAGCTCTGATCCTGTGTGAACGAGCTAGGGATGGCAATGGGCAGGGTATGGGTAGGGTACTATAGTACCCATCCCCATACCCACGGTTGGAAAAAATCCCCGTACCCGAGCCCATACCCGCTTAGGTAACAACTTTAGCACCCGTACCCGTGCCTTTTGGGTATGTAAGTACCCATACCCGTACCCATTACCCGCATTTCTAATAAAAAATAAATATATCAATTATAAAATATCATATCATTTTAAGTTTTTAATAACATTTAAATGTTTTCAAAAAACTTATTGTAAAATTATGAAATAAACGAACACTTATGTTACATATGTAATGGTTTAACATCGATGTATTTTTGAAAATTGATAGACATTTATTTTAAAATAATAATATAAATTAAAATATATAAATATATATGTTGTGTGGGTATGGGGCGGGCTGGGTACTAAGTTGCCCATACCCGCTTATTTAAGTGGGTAATTACCCGAGCCCGTGCCCGTACCCATTTATGCGAGTTTTTACCCTACCCATTGTGGGTATTTTTGAGGGTACCCACTGGGGATGGGCCAAATTGCCATCCCTAGAACGAGCCTTGAAGGTGCATGGGGGACTCCTCGCGTGGGGGAGAACATCACTGAATCTGCAAGCATATGTTACCAAAAAAATATTTGTCAACACCAAGGATCGAACCAACGCATTGACAATCACCCCTTGGACGTTCCTTCCTTCCGCTGAGCCACTTTGACTACGCTGTTAATGACACACGAATCAACAAATATGTTAAAATATGAAAGTTTGAATTCTTAAAACACGCGCCTGGGCCTTCGTCTTCTTCCTTGGATTTTCAGAAACATGGGATCCTTTGGCAACGGTTTTTAAGCGTGGCCGTAGGTCTCCAACCTCCAAACCTGCAAAAACTCGTCGATTGACACAAGAAGACAACCCAGATCAACCATATGTGAGCCTCCGAACCCAATGGCAACCCTAATTTTGATCAATTGTCCCTCTAACCTAATACCCCTAAGTTAGAGCTTCAAAACCCTAGTCATGGCATATCTTTGAAACAGCAATTAAACAACAATTAACTCATCCAGAATCATTGGTAACATCATTCTAAGCACAGATACATGATCGAAATGTATTTATGATGCATGAAAAATTGGAATTGACATTAAAATTTTTCAAGCAAACCGTGAGGTAATGAGGGAGATTCTGAATGCCTGGAACATTGGTGATGATTGGAAAAGCTTCACGAGTGATCCAGGAATGTTGTTTGATCTCCAAAACCTCTTAAAATGCCCCGCAACTCGGAAACCAGTTTGATCTTTCTCTTGGATTTTTTGAGCTTTGCACGAATTTCTTAGGGCTGCAATCCTTATCAAAATCTCGTCCCCCTTGATCTGAATTACCTCTAGTACTTATAAGGGTTGAATTTAGGTTAAAAACTTGAAGAAAATCCACTTGAATCTTGGATTACAAGTTATAAAAATATGATTCATGAAATCTTTCTAAAATTAGTCAAATTTTGTTCCAATTATATCCATTCCAATTTGCACGAATTTCTTTTGTTTATGGGGCATTGATGATGATTGGATTTGGTTATAAGTGAATTCCCAATCAAATCTTTGATTTTTCCCTTTGATTTATATGATTTACATCACTTTTAAATGAATAAAAATTCATATAAAATCAAATAAATTTCAAAAATTCGTGGCAATTGGATTGGATGTCTTGGATAACTTGAGGATCAAGATTGGATCTTAAAAACTTGGGCCCATTTGCAAGAAAACTCATTTTGAACCACTTTTGTTTCACATTTTTCACTCAAATTTGTCCAACTTTGACAAGGCATATCTCCCTCAATTTTTAAGATATGGAGGAGTTCTAGGACTTTTCGGAAACCTCAAGATGTCCTCTATAATCCACTTTGGAAGCTTTTTTCCATTTGAGGATTTTATCTTGATTATACGAGCTTTGACAAAAAACTGCTTTTGGTTGACTTTCAAAAAGGACCTGTAATGTTTTGATCCATATCTCTCAATTGAAGCATTTTTAGACTTGGCTTGTGAGAGACAATTTTGTAGGGAATTCAATTTCCTTCAACATGAGCTTTGGATGGGAAATTTCTGATATTCCATGTGAAAGTTATGGTTGGTCAAAATTCAGTTGACTTTAGACCAAAAAACCCTAAATTAGAAACTTTAGGTTTTGTTGATTTCTGAACTTTCCTTGATGAATCATGATCAATCCTTGATCAATTGATGAATGATACTTCAAAATAAGGATGTTGACAAAAAATCAGGAATTTTGACTGTACTTTGACCACAGTTGACTTTTAAGTCAAACTAGTCGACTGTTGACTTTTTGAGCAATTGACTGGGCAGTCCTTAGAATTGAAGCTTGTACTTTGCTGTAGAGATAGTTCGAAACATCATAAGCCATGTGAAATCTATTGGAGACTTTGATTCATTGATTTTCTTTAGAGAATTCAAAACCCTAGCTCATTGAGCCATTGTTTAGGAGAGTGTGTCTTTGAGTCTTGAACTTTAGTATGAGCTTGAAAGGAGAAATGAGATGGGAAAATTTTGGGGTATGACAGCTATAATACACCATTTCAATGATTAAATGTTGTTTCGAATGAGTTTTTGGATGAAAATTCGTGCTGGACAGAATGCCCTCCAAACAGAATTTTATGCAGAATTCGCAGTCGCGCCTAGCGAGGTAGGGCGGGCTTAGCGAGTTCTACTATGCAATATTGTATAGTTTTGAAAAATGGGACTAGGTCTTGGATGCTAATAATTTATCATGAATTATGGTGAATTTTCCATAAGTTTCTGGAATCGTTTGGATGGGTTTTGAATCAATTCTTTGTGATAGCATGATACTTGAATTTTCCATGTATGTATGTATGTTGTGAATTGCCTTTGTCTTGAAAATAACATTGTTGGGCATTATTTGCTACTTGTTATTGGTGATGTGTAGAATTGGTGAGTATTGTGATGATGTTTTCATGTGTGATTGATAACATGAAAATTATGAATGTTTGTGCAAATGTATGGTGAATTCATATGTGATGAATTGGTGAGATATATGCTTGTATGATTAAGATTTGGAGATTCTCTTAATTGCATATGGTTGTCAATATTTGTACATGCACTCATTTATCAGGTGAGAAAGAGTCAATATTTGGTAGTTTCGTGGAAGCTATTGACTTGTCCCAAAACTTGGTGATGGTTTTGAAGTCTAAAGGACCGACTTATTTTGGTGGTTATCTGTCTTGGTAATGGACGCGGTAAATCCGCTAAGGATAATATTGGTACAACATGCATTTGCATTGAGTCGCTTTGGAGTCACATGTGTCGATGTGAATTGCATTTGGTGTGTTGTGTGCTAATTGTATAATTGGTACTTTGTTAATAATTGTGATTTGATTTCTTGTGTATCTTGAATCATTTGAGCCATGTTGTATATGCAAAACATGTGATCTGTATTTAAAATGGTTTAATACATATTTGTTGGAAGTGTGTTAAATTCATTGTTGTATATTGTTAAATTTTGCGTGTTATTATATATTTCCATAATGATATGAATTCTCACCTTTCTGTTGAAATGAGGTTTGTACGACATCGCTCAGGTACCGAAAAGTAGAGGTGCTCGTGTTCTTTCGAGGATTTAGTCGTGTAGTTTTATTGTTATTTGGTAGTGTATGAATGACTAAATACAAATTTATGTTGTCATCTATATGTGTATGTATGGCTCAATAATTTAAAAAAAAAACCGAACCAACCGAACCAAACCGCATTAGTTTGGTTTGGATTGATTCGGTTATATTTCTAAAAGTCAACCGAATCAAATCAAACTGTATTTTTTCTCTTGCGATTCAAATTATTTTTTTACTTAAAAACCGTCCAAACCGCACCACAAACACTCCTAGAACCACCCCTAAATACTCATTTAAAACAAATTAGAAACTATAAAATAAAATTATTGACCATTTCAAACTAATAGGCCTCCGTTAAATAATTGACATGTGGTAAGGAAGTTTAGTTTAAAAAAATTAAATAATAAACCATTTAGTAGTATTAGATCGATGTTAGTAGAAACAAAAAAAATATAGGATTAAATACGTTTTTAGTCCCTATAAATATGCGATCCTGCATTTTTAGTCCCTATAAAATTCTCCTTCAATGAATAGTCCTTCTAAAATTGTTATGCATGTAATTTCAGTCCCTGCTGTCAAACCAATGTGTATTTTAGAATGATTATTTTGCAGACATGTTCATAATGTTTTAAAAAGTTCCTGAAGAAAAAAGGAACTCAAAATTTAATTTCTAAGTTGAGATTTTCATTACTTTTATTATTATTTTTTGAAATTTGAAAAATTCATATTTAATTCTTCTCGTTTTAAAAAATTTTAAAACTTGGTAAATAAATATTTTACAGTATTCTAAACATATATAAAAAAAATTATTCAAAAATTTTAAAATTAAAGGGTAATTAATCATTTTTTTAAAATTTTAAAAAATAACAGGTACTGAAATTGCATGCATAAAAATTTTAGAAGGACCATTCATTGAAGGAAAATTTTATAAGGACTAAAAATGCAGGGTCGCATATTTATAGGGACTAAAAATGTATTTAACCCAAAAATATAATACACTTCATCTCTCTTTTCCTTCTTCTCATTGTAAGAACAACTTTTCCTCTTTTCAAACTTCAAACACAATAACCATCACAACTAACCAAAGATGAATCAACAAAATGAAACAAACCTGAAGAAGTTGTGAGAGTGGAGGAGGTCCGGCTTGGTGTCGCAGTTGGAGAACTGTGGTCGAATTTGGAGGAGCAGCGGCAGGAGGTACTATTGCAGACGACGGGGACAACCGTAGCTGTTCGTGCGGCGCTGCATGGAGATCGACATCAGAAACAGCTCTGGCGGTGTTGTTCACGTGAGCGTGGGGGGCTGTACGGGGCTGCACGCTTTCCCCGCCGTCAAGGGTGCTTTCGATATTGACGGATCCGGATTCTTCTTCGTTTATTCTCCTTCTTTTTTCTGCTGAAATTTTAATATGAGTTGACGGCTTCTTGTTAATGATCTTTTGGCTATTCTTTGGTTCTCAAACCTGAAAAACAATAACAATAGCAATAACACAAACCAAACTATGAATCTTTGATTCACCATTGATTATTTGAAACCTTATGTTATGTGTGTGTTAGAATAATGATAATGTCATGACATACAGTTTTTGTGAGTGTAGGATGATGGTGTAAAATTGGTGAATAATTTTTGTATGAGATTTTTATTTTATTTTTTTGAATCAAAGCGATATATTATTAATTCAAAAACAGTCAAAGTACAAAGGTGATCACAGATCCAACCTTCCAAACAAACCAAAAAACTAAAGCATTAAGGTAGCTATGTGCTTCTTTAATTTGGGTGAATACCACCCTCTATACATCAATTTCTCTATAATTCTATCTCCAATATCTATACTTGTATTCCTATGAGTATTTCCCCTAAAAATAACATCATTCCTATATTGCCAAACACCATATATAGTTTCAGCAATTGCTATCTTTAGGATCCTAAATCTCCAACCTTTTTTTGTTGTCATACGGGTAATCCAGCCAAGCTCAAGGGACCAAGGTTGAGGCTCATGTGAAATGCCTATCCACTGCAGAACATATTTCCAAACATCCTTTGCAAACCTGCATTCAAACAGAAGATGATCGAGAGTTTTATCACAAACATTACACAGGCTGCAAATATGATCAGTAATCAAACCAATCCGTCTCAGTCTATCCTTCGTACTCAATCTACCATGGCAGGCCATCCATGTGATGATAGTAGCCCTAGGTCTAGCACTGTTACCTTGTAGTAGATATCTCCAAGGCACCCTATCAAAATCCATCAGTTTGTCATTCAACTTATGCATACAAAAGCTCATCTTTTGAATCATTTGATCCCACATTGGCTGGAGATTAGGGAGATGCTCTCTAAGTTTAAAAATTTTCTTTATCACCCAAGAGCAACTGTTGCTAATGTCTGCCTCCATCAAAGTCTTCTTCTTGAGATAATGGGCATGCACCCATTTAACCCAAAGGTTGTCAGCTTTTAAACTCAGATTCCAAAGACACTTCAAAAGAGCAATATCATTCCAGAGACAGAGATTGAAGATGTTCATACCTCCAAGACTTTTTGGCCTGCAAACTGAATTCCAAGCAATGGGGCTTTTCTTGCTGACAGTTGCTTTCCTAGTCCACACAAAACTTCTACAAATACTATCTATCTTCTTGATGACAGTCTTGAGGAGAGGAAGACAATGCATCCAAAATTGTGCAATAGCAATGATAGTAGTTTTAACCAGTTGTATTCTACCTGCCATACTCAGTAATCTTAGCATGATATGAGATTTTTATTTACAGTGAAAGAAATGTGAAATCATATGGGAAATAGGTACGTGAAAGAATATTTGATAGTTGTTTGTACGTGAATTGGTGGCGGGTGGAATTATGAGCAATGATGTCAATGGGGCGGGGCAGGCGGGGGATACATTCCCATCACAATCTTTTTCCTCGAATTTATTCTCCATCCCCGCTTGGATCGTCGCTACGAGGGAATTTTGTCCCCCATTCCCATCCCCGCAGATCCCCAAAGTTCATGCAGAGATCGATAAACAAGATTTTTTTTATTTATTATTTTAAATCAAATTAATAGTAAAAGTTTTAAAAAGTAACCACAAGAAATTTGGAAATTATTCTTGTAAGATAAATACGTTGTTTTTTAACAGTTCTTGGAACGAGTCTTGTATTTATTGCTCCATATCGGATGTCAGCTTCTGAGTTGAAAGAGTTGAAGAGTTAACTTGAGGATTAGCTTGAGAAGAGGTTTATTCGTCCGAGTATGTCACCGTGGGGTGCACCTGTTTTACTGGTTAAAAAGAAAGAGGGTACTATGAGACTTTGTGTAGATTATAGACAATTGAACAAGGTGACGATTAAGAACAGGTATCCACTTAGGAGGATTGAGGATTGATAATTTGATGGATCAACTGGTTGGTGCATGTGTGTTCAGTAAGATAGATTTGAGGTATGGATATCATCATATTCGTGTGAAGGATGAAGATATTCAGAAGACTGCTTTTAGGACGATGTATGGTCACTATTAGTATTTTATGATGCCATTCGGTGTGACTAATGCATCTAGTGCATTTATGGAATACATGATTAGGATTTTCTACAAACTAATGTTCAGACTGAAAGAAGATTTAGTCGCTTGAGAATCTTTTGAAAGCTTGTGTTTTGAAACAAGGAGGTGTTTGGGAAAGTTATTGTCCTTTGATTGAGTTTACTTATAATAACAATTTCCATTCGAGTATTGGAATGGAACCTTTAAAAGCTTTGTATGGTAGAAGGTGTATGACGCCTTTGTGTTGGTACGAGTTGAGAGAAAGTGTTGTGGTTGGACCTGAGATAGTTCAAGAGACTACATATAAGATTAAGATGATTTAAGAGAAGATGAAGGCTTCTCTGATACGTCAGAAGAGTACCATGATAAGAGGAGGAAAGCACTTGAGTTTGAGGTTGGAGATATTGTTTTCTTAGAGTTACTTCGGTAACAGTTGTTGGTCGAGCGTTGAAGTCGCATAAGCTTACGTCGCGTTTTATTAGTCCTTATGAAATTTTGAAGAGAGTAGGTGAAGTTACTTGTCAGTTTTCTATGCCGCCGTCACTTGCTAATCTTCATGATGTATTCCATGTGTCTCAGTTGAGGAGATACATTGCAGATCCTTCGCATGTAGTTCAAGTAGATGATGTGCAAGTGAGGGATAACCCTATGAGGATAGAGGATCATGAATTGAAACAACTTCGTGGAAAAGAGATTGCTTTGGTGAAGGTCGTTTGGGGAGGACCGGTAAGTAGGAATGTGACTTGGAAACTCGAGAGAAAGATGAGGGATTCTTATCCTAAGTTGTTCGTTTGAGGTATTTATTATTTTATTAATTATTTTGTTATTTTTTATTAGGTTAAATATACAAATCCCCCTATAATGTTAGCGAATTTTGTTTTTAGTCCTTGGTAAAGTTTTTTTTTGTAATCACCCCCTTGCAATATTCAGATTCCATCAAATATCCCTTTGACTACCACATTGCAGCAAAGATTCTCTCTTGCTGCCTACACGTTATTTTCTATTACTTTTTCATTTTTTTTATAATTCCATGTGAATTTTTTTAAAAAAAATTAAATTATTATTTTTAAATATTTTTAAAAAATAATAATTTTAAAAAAAATTTTAAACTTTTTTTGTTACTAATAGTAATAAAATTATAAAAAAAGTAAAAAAAAAAACATTTTAAGAAATAAATATTTCCACGTGAATTTGAAAAATAATTAAAAATTAAAAGGAAATACCACGTGGACTGCCACGTTGGCAATAAGAGAGAATCTTTGCTGCAATGTGGCAGTCATGGGGGTATTTGAAGGAATATGAAAATTGCAAGGGGGCGATTACAATTTTTTTTACCAGGGGCTAAAATCAAATCTCGCTAACATTACATGAGGTGTTGTATATTTAACCCTTTGTTATTTTAGTATTTATTATTTTATTAATTATTTTGTTATTTGATTATTTTTTTCAATTATTATGTTTTGTGATATAATTGTGATATATTGCGTTTTAGGTTAGTATGTGTGAAAATGAGAATGCAATCTAATTGGGCCTATGTTGAGTTAATATGAGAAATAGGGAGGTGTTAATGAGTTAAGCCCATTAGTGAAATAAGAATTAGTAAGGGTTAACTAAAACTAGAGAGAAAGAGAAAGATAGTAAGAAAAGAGAAGAAAAGAGGAAAAAGGGAAAAAGAGAGAAGAGAAAGAAAGAAAAAGAGACACCTAGAAGCTTAAATCCTAATGTAAGGGTGAGTTTTATTCATTATCACGGGTTTGTATAACGATTATTGCATGGGTAGTAGTATGGAACTAAGTTTGTTCATCATTTTCATAGTTTTAGAATGTTAGGATTTTGAAATGAGGTGATGAAATTGATGTCATGAAATCTTGTTTTTATGATTCTATATGTTATGTATATGTTATTGTAATACGATAAACTGACTTTTAAAGAAATGTCGCGGTAAGCAAGAGTCGCCACCGACTTTTATTTTATCCATTTTAAAGAAAGGCTAAAAGAACAGAAAAAAAACCTTTTAAAGAGATTTTGAGTTCGGGGGGTAAGTTATACAAAGGGAAGGTTTAAAGCACCCTTTGTATCCATGGTTATCCATGGGCTCTTAATTGCTTAGCTCACTTTGTTTTCAAAAATGTTCGTAATATGAATAAGAAAAGATTTTGAAGAAGAACTTTAGCTTGTAAATAAGCATAGTCTTTTTGAATTGATTTGAAAAGCATTTTGAATTTTGAATTGAATATGAGCAAGTATTTAAGAACACCTACCCTAAGATCATCGTTTTTGTTCTTTAAGTCTTTCGGGCGAAAGGGTCTATCCATACCATGAGAGGGCAGGAAGTCTTTCAATTGGATGTTGAAGGGTCATCGAAGTTATCGTTCGCCACAAGATTGTCCCTACCATAAAGAGGGTAGGTATTCTAAGGGAAGGATATAATAGTCATTTAAGGAAACATGCGAGGATACCTTAGCAATTGGGACAATCATCATGTTTTACCGAGGCAACTTCGAGGGACTAGATCTCATATGATGATTTAAATGATTTAGGCAACCTTTGCTTTAGGTATCCTCAGAATCGAGAGACTTGACTATTTTAAAGGCATAATTAGTAAGGCAACCAGCAACAAGGCAACAAGAGGGGGTAACCCTAAAGGTGTGTGGGTGCACAATCATGTGGTTAAATTCAGATATTTATCTTGTAAATAATGTTAGCTACATTCGATTAATTATCTTGCACTCCCTAGGATTACTAACCACGCAGTTAAATATCATGCAGAAATTAAAAGGCAGAAAATATAAAGTCCTACGCTATTACAATAAACACCTGTGGGCAGGAATATAAAAGGCAAGAATTATAAACCTAAACTGTTACAATAAACACCTGCAGGGAAATAGAGGTAAAATATAGAAGGAATATAATTATCTTAGGGTAATCGAATGGCTTGAGCTTTCATCGATCCTTGATCAACCCTGAAAAATAAGAATGAAGAAGAGAAAAGTTAGTGCATTAAAAATCTACAACCCTAATTTACCGGAATAAATCAGGGATAAAACCATAAGGCATGAAAAAAATTGATTAATTTAAATAAACATTAAAGGTTACGAAAATCGAAAGTTCGATTAAGTATAGTAATTAAACAATTATTGGATTAAATCCTAATTATTTAATTGATTAAAAGTATATACAAAAATAACAATATCCATGTTTAAAAATAATTATTTTTAACGTTATGAGAAAAATCGAGTTTTCAATTTAAATAAGATAAATTGTTATATAGAACTATTATATAATAAAATAAAATGTTTTAATAAAATAAGTTAAATAAAAGAAAAAGAGAAATAAATAAAAAGAGATTGATGTAATAAAAAAATAAAATAAAAAAACAATAAAGTAACTTAGCTCTGATCCTGTGTGAACGAGCTAGGGATGGCAATGGGCAGGGTATGGGTAGGGTACTATAGTACCCATCCCCATACCCACGGTTGGAAAAAATCCCCGTACCCGAGCCCATACCCGCTTAGGTAACAACTTTAGCACCCTTACCCGTGCCCTTTGGGTATGTAAGTACCCATACCCGTACCCATTACCCGCATTTCTAATAAAAAATAAATATATCAATTATAAAATATCATATCATTTTAAGTTTTTAATAACATTTAAATGTTTTCAAAAAAACTTATTGTAAAATTATGAAATAAACGAACACTTATGTTACATATGTAATGGTTTAACATCGATGTATTTTTGAAAATTGATAGACATTTATTTTAAAATAATAATATAAATTAAAATATATAAATATATATGTTGTGTGGGTATGGGGCGGGCTGGGTACTAAGTTGCCCATACCCGCTTATTTAAGTGGGTAATTACCCGAGCCCGTGCCCGTACCCATTTATGCGAGTTTTTACCCTACCCATTGTGGGTATTTTTGAGGGTACCCACTGGGGATGGGCCAAATTGCCATCCCTAGAACGAGCCTTGAAGGTGCATGGGGGACTCCTCGCGTGGGGGAGAACATCACTGAATCTGCAAGCATATGTTACCAAAAAAATATTTGTCAACACCAAGGATCGAACCAACGCATTGACAATCACCCCTTGGACGTTCCTTCCTTCCGCTGAGCCACTTTGACTACGCTGTTAATGACACACGAATCAACAAATATGTTAAAATATGAAAGTTTGAATTCTTAAAACACGCGCCTGGGCCTTCGTCTTCTTCCTTGGATTTTCAGAAACATGGGATCCTTTGGCAACGGTTTTTAAGCGTGGCCGTAGGTCTCCAACCTCCAAACCTGCAAAAACTCGTCGATTGACACAAGAAGACAACCCAGATCAACCATATGTGAGCCTCCGAACCCAATGGCAACCCTAATTTTGATCAATTGTCCCTCTAACCTAATACCCCTAAGTTAGAGCTTCAAAACCCTAGTCATGGCATATCTTTGAAACAGCAATTAAACAACAATTAACTCATCCAAAATCATTGGTAACATCATTCTAAGCACAGATACATGATCGAAATTTATTTATGATGCATGAAAAATTGGAATTGACATTAAAATTTTTCAAGCAAACCGTGAGGTAATGAGGGAGATTCTGAATGCCTGGAACATTGGTGATGATTGGAAAAGCTTCACGAGTGATCCAGGAATGTTGTTTGATCTCCAAAACCTCTTAAAATGCCCCGCAACTCGGAAACCAGTTTGATCTTTCTCTTGGATTTTTTGAGCTTTGCACGAATTTCTTAGGGCTGCAATCCTTATCAAAATCTCGTCCCCCTTGATCTGAATTACCTCTAGTACTTATAAGGGTTGAATTTAGGTTAAAAACTTGAAGAAAATCCACTTGAATCTTGGATTACAAGTTATAAAAATATGATTCATGAAATCTTTCTAAAATTAGTCAAATTTTGTTCCAATTATATCCATTCCAATTTGCACGAATTTCTTTTGATTATGGGGCATTGATGATGATTGGATTTGGTTATAAGTGAATTCCCAATCAAATCTTTGATTTTTCCCTTTGATTTATATGATTTACATCACTTTTAAATGAATAAAAATTCATATAAAATCAAATAAATTTCAAAAATTCGTGGCAATTGGATTGGATGTCTTGGATAACTTGAGGATCAAGATTGGATCTTAAAAACTTGGGCCCATTTGCAAGAAAACTCATTTTGAACCACTTTTGTTTCACATTTTTCACTCAAATTTGTCCAACTTTGACAAGGCATATCTCCCTCAATTTTTAAGATATGGAGGAGTTCTAGGACTTTTCGGAAACCTCAAGATGTCCTCTATAATCCACTTTGGAAGCTTTTTTCCATTTGAGGATTTTATCTTGATTATACGAGCTTTGACAAAGACTGCTTTTGGTTGACTTTCAAAAAGGACCTGTAATGTTTTGATCCATATCTCTCAATTGAAGCATTTTTAGACTTGGCTTGTGAGAGACAATTTTGTAGGGAATTCAATTTCCTTCAACATGAGCTTTGGATGGGAAATTTCTGATATTCCATGTGAAAGTTATGGTTGGTCAAAATTCAGTTGACTTTAGACCAAAAAACCCTAAATTAGAAACTTTAGGTTTTGTTGATTTCTGAACTTTCCTTGATGAATCATGATCAATCCTTGATCAATTGATGAATGATACTTCAAAATAAGGATGTTGACAAAAAATCAGGAATTTTGACTGTACTTTGACCACAGTTGACTTTTAAGTCAAACTAGTCGACTGTTGACTTTTTGAGCAATTGACTGGGCAGTCCTTAGAATTGAAGCTTGTACTTTGCTGTAGAGATAGTTCGAAACATCATAAGCCATGTGAAATCTATTGGAGACTTTGATTCATTGATTTTCTTTAGAGAATTCAAAACCCTAGCTCATTGAGCCATTGTTTAGGAGAGTGTGTCTTTGAGTCTTGAACTTTAGTATGAGCTTGAAAGGAGAAATAAGATGGGAAAATTTTGGGGTATGACAGCTATAATACACCATTTCAATGATTAAATGTTGTTTCGAATGAGTTTTTGGATGAAAATTCGTGCTGGACAGAATGCCCTCCAAACAGAATTTTATGCAGAATTCGCAGTCGCGCCTAGCGAGGTAGGGCGGGCTTAGCGAGTTCTACTATGCAATATTGTATAGTTTTGAAAAATGGGACTAGGTCTTGGATGCTAATAATTTATCATGAATTATGGTGAATTTTCCATAAGTTTCTGGAATCGTTTGGATGGGTTTTGAATCAATTCTTTGTGATAGCATGATACTTGAATTTTCCATGTATGTATGTATGTTGTGAATTGCCTTTGTCTTGAAAATAACATTGTTGGGCATTATTTGCTACTTGTTATTGGTGATGTGTAGAATTGGTGAGTATTGTGATGATGTTTTCATGTGTGATTGATAACATGAAAATTATGAATGTTTGTGCAAATGTATGGTGAATTCATATGTGATGAATTGGTGAGATATATGCTTGTATGATTAAGATTTGGAGATTCTCTTAATTGCATATGGTTGTCAATATTTGTACATGCACTCATTTATCAGGTGAGAAAGAGTCAATATTTGGTAGTTTCGTGGAAGCTATTGACTTGTCCCAAAACTTGGTGATGGTTTTGAAGTCTAAAGGACCGACTTATTTTGGTGGTTATCTGTCTTGGTAATGGACGCGGTAAATCCGCTAAGGATAATATTGGTACAACATGCATTTGCATTGAGTCGCTTTGGAGTCACATGTGTCAATGTGAATTGCATTTGGTGTGTTGTGTGCTAATTGTATAATTGGTACTTTGTTAATAATTGTGATTTGATTTCTTGTGTATCTTGAATCATTTGAGCCATGTTGTATATGCAAAACATGTGATCTGTATTTAAAATGGTTTAATACATATTTGTTGGAAGTGTGTTAAATTCATTGTTGTATATTGTTAAATTTTGCGTGTTATTATATATTTCCATAATGATATGAATTCTCACCTTTCTGTTGAAATGAGGTTTGTACGACATCGCTCAGGTACCGAAAAGTAGAGGTGCTCGTGTTCTTTCGAGGATTTAGTCGTGTAGTTTTATTGTTATTTGGTAGTGTATGAATGACTAAATACAAATTTATGTTGTCATCTATATGTGTATGTATGGCTCAATAATTTAAAAAAAAACCGAACCAACCGAACCAAACCGCATTAGTTTGGTTTGGATTGATTCGGTTATATTTCTAAAAGTCAACCGAATCAAATCAAACTGTATTTTTTCTCTTGCGATTCAAATTATTTTTTTACTTAAAAACCGTCCAAACCGCACCACAAACACTCCTAGAACCACCCCTAAATACTCATTTAAAACAAATTAGAAACTATAAAATAAAATTATTGACCATTTCAAACTAATAGGCCTCCGTTAAATAATTGACATGTGGTAAGGAAGTTTAGTTTAAAAAAATTAAATAATAAACCATTTAGTAGTATTAGATCGATGTTAGTAGAAACAAAAAAAATATAGGATTAAATACGTTTTTAGTCCCTATAAATATGCGATCCTGCATTTTTAGTCCCTATAAAATTCTCCTTCAATGAATAGTCCTTCTAAAATTGTTATGCATGTAATTTCAGTCCCTGCTGTCAAACCAATGTGTATTTTAGAATGATTATTTTGCAGACATGTTCATAATGTTTTAAAAAGTTCCTGAAGAAAAAAGGAACTCAAAATTTAATTTCTAAGTTGAGATTTTCATTACTTTTATTATTATTTTTTGAAATTTGAAAAATTCATATTTAATTCTTCTCGTTTTAAAAAATTTTAAAACTTGGTAAATAAATATTTTACAGTATTCTAAACATATATAAAAAAAATTATTCAAAAATTTTAAAATTAAAGGGTAATTAATCATTTTTTTAAAATTTTAAAAAATAACAGGTACTGAAATTGCATGCATAAAAATTTTAGAAGGACCATTCATTGAAGGAAAATTTTATAAGGACTAAAAATGCAGGGTCGCATATTTATAAGGACTAAAAATGTATTTAACCCAAAAATATAATACACTTCATCTCTCTTTTCCTTCTTCTCATTGTAAGAACAACTTTTCCTCTTTTCAAACTTCAAACACAATAACCATCACAACTAACCAAAGATGAATCAACAAAATGAAACAAACCTGAAGAAGTTGTGAGAGTGGAGGAGGTCCGGCTTGGTGTCGCAGTTGGAGAACTGTGGTCGAATTTGGAGGAGCAGCGGCAGGAGATCGACATCAGAAACAGCTCTGGCGGTGTTGTTCACGTGAGCGTGGGGGGCTGTACGGGGCTGCACGCTTTCCCCGCCGTCAAGGGTGCTTTCGATATTGACGGATCCGGATTCTTCTTCGTTTATTCTCCTTCTTTTTTCTGCTGAAAATTTAATATGAGTTGACGGCTTCTTGTTAATGATCTTTTGGCTATTCTTTGGTTCTCAAACCTGAAAAACAATAACAATAGCAATAACACAAACCAAACTATGAATCTTTGATTCACCATTGATTATTTGAAACCTTATGTTATGTGTGTGTTAGAATAATGATAATGTCATGACATACAGTTTTTGTGAGTGTAGGATGATGGTGTAAAATTGGTGAATAATTTTTGTATGAGATTTTTATTTTATTTTTTTGAATCAAAGCGATATATTATTAATTCAAAAACAGTCAAAGTACAAAGGTGATCACAGATCCAACCTTCCAAACAAACCAAAAAACTAAAGCATTAAGGTAGCTATGTGCTTCTTTAATTTGGGTGAATACCACCCTCTATACATCAATTTCTCTATAATTCTATCTCCAATATCTATACTTGTATTCCTATGAGTATTTCCCCTAAAAATAACATCATTCCTATATTGCCAAACACCATATATAGTTTCAGCAATTGCTATCTTTAGGATCCTAAATCTCCAACCTTTTTTTGTTGTCATACGGGTAATCCAGCCAAGCTCAAGGGACCAAGGTTGAGGCTCATGTGAAATGCCTATCCACTGCAGAACATATTTCCAAACATCCTTTGCAAACCTGCATTCAAACAGAAGATGATCGAGAGTTTTATCACAAACATTACACAGGCTGCAAATATGATCAGTAATCAAACCAATCCGTCTCAGTCTATCCTTCGTACTCAATCTACCATGGCAGGCCATCCATGTGATGATAGTAGCCCTAGGTCTAGCACTGTTACCTTGTAGTAGATATCTCCAAGGCACCCTATCAAAATCCATCAGTTTGTCACACAACTTATGCATACAAAAGCTCATCTTTTGAATCATTTGATCCCACATTGGCTGGAGATTAGGGAGATGCTCTCTAAGTTTAAAAATTTTCTTTATCACCCAAGAGCAACTGTTGCTAATGTCTGCCTCCATCAAAGTCTTCTTCTTGAGATAATGGGCATGCACCCATTTAACCCAAAGGTTGTCAGCTTTTAAACTCAGATTCCAAAGACACTTCAAAAGAGCAATATCATTCCAGAGACAGAGATTGAAGATGTTCATACCTCCAAGACTTTTTGGCCTGCAAACTGAATTCCAAGCAATGGGGCTTTTCTTGCTGACAGTTGCTTTCCCAGTCCACACAAAACTTCTACAAATACTATCTATCTTCTTGATGACAGACTTGAGGAGAGGAAGACAATGCATCCAAAATTGTGCAATAGCAATGATAGTAGTTTTAACCAGTTGTATTCTACCTGCCATACTCAGTAATCTTAGCATGATATGAGATTTTTATTTACAGTGAAAGAAATGTGAAATCATATGGGAAATAGGTACGTGAAAGAATATTTGATAGTTGTTTGTACGTGAATTGGTGGCGGGTGGAATTATGAGCAATGATGTCAATGGGGCGGGGCAGGCGGGGGATACATTCCTATCACAATCTTTGTCCTCGAATTTATTCTCCATCCCCGCTTGGATCGTCGCTACGAGGGAATTTTGTCCCCCATTCCCATCCCCGCAGATCCCCAAAGTTCATGCAGAGATCGATAAACAAGATTTTTTTTATTTATTATTTTAAATCAAATTAATAGTAAAAGTTTTAAAAAGTAACCACAAGAAATTTGGAAATTATTCTTGTAAGATAAATACGTTGTTTTTTAACAGTACTTAATCTATAATATTGAGTGTCATGACCACCAAAATTTCAAACTAAAAAAATTGAAATAATCATTTAGACTTCACTCTTTTACTAATAATACATATATATTTTAAATTTGTGTATAAGATTAATTATATGAAATGACAAATAAACTTACATAATAATTTAAAATTATATATAAATTAAGGACATTATGCTATTTTAGTAAGGACATTATTCTATTTTACGCCACCCCCGTCTTCGAAGTCCCTTCGAGAAGACTTTGTTCCCTATCTCCGTCCTCGTGGGAGAAAAATTCCCCGTCTTTGGGGCCCCCAACAGGAAATCTCCACGAGAATCCCCGCTAATGGAAACAAATTGACATCCCTAATTATGAGTGTATTTTTGTGAGTGAAAATATATACAAAAGCGTAATAACGTGAATTGTTAGAAAAATTATTTTTAGATGCAATTGGCCTCTTCTAATGTGTTAGAAAAATTATGTTTAGATGGAATTGGCCTCTTCTAATGTGTTAGAAATTCTATATATTTATACTAAAATAACAAGGTTAACATATTTGGAAAACAAATAAAAATGAAATCAAATATAATAACAAATTTAACCTAAAGAAATAATTATTTTAATTCTTGTTAGAAATAGAGGGAATCAATTCAAGAATTTCTAAGGTTTAAAAATGCTAATAAATAAAAACGAAAATTAATAATAAAATGTAAAAAATTATAATTTTTGGTGATTTTGTGATTTTTGAATATAAATGAAAATAAAGTTAGTAATAAATAAAAAATAAAAAATGTTAAAATGTGAGAAAGATGAAATTCGAACTCAGAACATCATGCTCTTGCCTTCTTAAACTCTAATCTTTACTAGTTGTGCCAATTCATTTATTTAAAATAAATTGAAAAAAAAAACAATATGATAGTAAAAGATCCGGACAAAATTGAGGTACGACAGGTGTCTTATATTCTAGTGCCATTTTATTAATTTTCTATTGTAGTGGGAGCTTGTTCTTTGGAAGTCCATTGTTTTGAGCATGTCTTAAACAGGTCTGTTGCGAGCATTTCCGGAACATGTATGTTATTTCCTTCTTCCTTTTTTATTGTGTAGTTTTAAAGGCCTATTGTTGTTTGTTAGGTAGCGACTTGTTAGAAAGTTTAATATCTTATTCCTATGTCTCAATTCATCTTATCATTAGTGTTACTTGTTTATACCGATTGTTTCGGATTATATAGATAATGAGAACTGATTGTTTCGTATTGTATAGATAATGAGAATCTTCGATAAAATAAGGACAACTTATAACATCATAGATCCTAGTCATACTTAGGGGTGGCAAACGAGCATGCCCGTCTCGTTTAGGTCCGCCACTACTAGAAATACACGTATTACCTGCGGAATTTGCTGCGGAAAATTTCCGCAGGTTTACCTGCGGAATTTCCTGGGACTTTCTTAAACAAACTAAATTTTTCTGTGGATTTAGAATTGGCAGAAAATTCCGCAGGAATACCTGCGGATTTTTCTGCGGTTCATATATTTTAAACAGAAAACGAAACTATAATGCAAAATCCGCAGGTAAATCCGCAGGAATATTTCCTGCGGATTTTGCTGCGAATATCTATTTTACTAAAACCAAACTATTATACAGAATCCGCAGGTAATTCCGCAGGAAACTTTCCTGCGGATTTTGCTGCAAAATTAGCTATTTTCTTTAATTAAGAGTTATTTTTGTCTATTTTTTTTTAAAATGAATCATTATATTTAAAGGTTAATTATTTAATATTATTATTTTAATTAATGTTTTAATGTGAATTGTGTCATTTTAAAATTTTTTATCTTAATTTTTGACGAAATAAAAGGTATAAAAAATTTTAAAAATAAAAGTAATAAAAGGTATTAAAAATTTTGAGAATGGATATCAGATATTTTTTATAATAATCAATTTTTTAAAAAAATTACATAAGTAACTCATATTTCAAAAATATTATCTCGATAACCCAAACATGGTTGACACTGTCAATTAATATGTTTTAAAATTATTTCTAAATTTCAAATTTAATCTTATTTATCAAATATACATTTTGTGTAATTGAAAATTATATTTGTTCAATTATTATTTATTATAAAGTTTTAATTTTAGAAATTCTACTCTAATAATTACTCTAATAATAATGATGTGTTATATGAAATTATATTGGAACTCTTGTTAAAATATCAAATTTTATATAGGATTTTAAAATTATAAATTAGTTTTACTATTTTTTGTAGCTTAAATTTTGACTTTTGTGGTTGAGTTTGCTGCAAAAGCGTGCTAAATACATTTTCAATTCAAGTTCATAAATTGAATATAAATTTTTATAATTTAATAATAAAATTATAAAATATGTGATAAAATTATAGCTAATTGAATATAAATAATAGCTAATATATATATATATTGCTTAATATTTTTAATTTATTGTGAAATTCTGGACTCAGACACGCGATGTCGAACAGGATGTCACGACATTACTATCTGAATATTCTTAAACAACTGAACAAGAAGTAAACGAACATATAACAACACAAGAAAGTTGTTAACCCAGTTCGGTGCAAACACACCTACATCTGGGGGCTACCAAGCCAGGGAGGAAGTCCACTATAAGTAATATCAATTCAGA
Organism: Vicia villosa; assembly: GCF_029867415.1. Lineage (NCBI taxonomy): Eukaryota > Viridiplantae > Streptophyta > Magnoliopsida > Fabales > Fabaceae > Vicia > Vicia villosa. The sequence goes on from NW_026706597.1 coordinate 52,266, forward strand.
GTAATACAATTCAAAATTACACCTTTCACTTAATATCTACCCAATGCAACTTCAACCTAATATTACTTAGATCAGAGATTCCACTCACTCCCCCTCAATCACAGCAGTGATGAATAACGCTCAATGAATATGAATAGAAGACACACTTCAAGGACACAACTTGATCTTGCTTAAAAGCTTCAATCAAGTACAATGGTACTCTTGCTTAAAAGCTTCAAGTACTTCTTACAACTCAAACAAAAACACCTAGACCAAGACAATCATCATGATGATTGTTTGGCTTACAAGAAAGCTAGAACGCAAAAACTTAAGCACGAAAACCTCTTAAAGCTTCTCAATACAAAAACCCTAATCCGGTCTGCAGCTTCTTCATAATATATATAGCCTTCAGAAAACACAGCAGCTGGGCCTTGGATCCGAATTAGTTTTAAACCTAATAAAACTAATTTCCACAAATCAAGGAACCTAAAATAAGAGCAATTAAAGACGTCCTTGAACAGATCAAAATCCAATATTTCCAAGTAAAGCGCATAGGATCTTAACAGATCACACAACCATAATTAGTAACAGAATAAGACGTAACAGCTACGAATGTCATGACATCGGCCTTGACATCAGGTAAAGGCCTGCATAAGTAAAACTTCACAACAGTAGAAAGCATGTCATGACACCAGTTTTGACATGATAAAATCACAATGAGTTTTACCAAAAATTACAGCCAATCAACAACATCTACATATTGATTGATAAAAAAATATTTATATGTTTAATTTTTTATTGTGAATTAAAATAAATGATGTTTTTTTTAATTTATCTCTAGATAATTTTATTTAATTTTATATTTTAGTAGAAAGAGAATTTAATTAAATTAAATTATTTTAGTTTTATTATTATTAGTTTTTCTTAAACTATTTTATTTTATCATTTTTGCCTTAACATTTATTATTGATTATTGATGTTTCAAATTAAAATATATTAACATAGAGAATAGATAAAGGAAAACCTAATCGTGTGTTCCAATCTTAACCTCTGTTTCTCTCTCTCGCCGTCGTGAATCGCTCCGGGGTTTCCAGCCACCAGAATGCTCCTGCATCTTCGTGAGTCCTCCGTCTCCGTCTATTCTCCATCGTGAGTCCTCTCCTTCGAATGCTCTTGCATCTTCGTGAATCATCTCCGTCAAGCGCTTCGGCAACATCGTGAATCATCGTTATCGACTGTGTCACATCCATTTCGTTCATCGGGTTGTTTCACTTTCTATTGCGCGTTTTGTTACTCGGATTATAGTGTAAATACTTATTCTTCTCCCCTACTTCACTCCATTTTAACCCTGGGTTCTTTGTTTCAGAGTTGATAAATAGTAGATTCGATGTTGATGGTGATGAGGTTATCTAGACGAAACAGAGGACAGAAGGAAAAGATGATTGAAGACTTGATCCTTACATAATCCAATTGTGAGATGACAAGAGGTAAATAAAACCTAATATTTTCAAAGGTTTATTATAATCTGTATCTTGCACACATAGTGTTTGATAAAAGCTCTCAACCAAGTCCTTTCTTTTCTTTTGACACTGGATTTTTGTGTTGTTGTTATTATTTGTTGAAGGTGATGGTTGTTAGTTAACAGTAGTTTGTTTTGTTTGAAAAAAGAGAAAACCCATGTGAGGAAGGTGATGGTATGAGATATGGTTTATGTGAGTATTGGTGTGGGGGCTGTGTTCAAAGTAGAGGAGAAGTGATTTGTGCCGAACAACAACTGCAGGTTGTTTTTCACGGTTTCAATTGCCTTCACTGAGTTTTTTTTGGTTAGTTTTTGTGTGTGAAAATTAGATCTTGTTATGCTTTTGTTTTGTGCATGGTGTTCTGACTGTTCTCTGTTTTAGGTGGATTTATTTGGTGTTTTGATGAAGAACTTTTTAAAGCCAAACTAGGAAAATGTGTTTATAAGCTTTAGTTTTCAGTGGATTTATTTGGTGATGGTTCAATTCAGAAGCTTGATGTTCAGAAGCACTTGAAGAATTTGAACAGGCCGCCGGTTAAGTCTATCAAGGTAGTGCCACTCTTTTTCTTAGCTTTTTGTTTCCTTTTTACTCTGTTACTTTTTCATTATTACATAACGGTTTTTTCCAGAATTCTCATAATCATAATATATTAGGATATGCTTTAGCAATCTATAATCAAAGTGATAGCTATCAATATAATCCCTCCATTCAAACCTATTCCTCTGTCATAATCATAATATATGTAAGTAAGAATTTTCGTACGTTATTCGATGGATAATCTACACACATATGGATAATATTTTGCTAGAGCCACAAGTTTTGTTCTTTTTTTCTTCTTCATAAATCCAATAACAAGGTTCTGTTCTGGTAGCTAAATGAAGCATTTGTTTCTTACCCCAATAAGTAAGAAACAATAAGAAAAAAAAGTTTATGAGAGCATTCATACCACTAGATTTTTGGATAAAGTAGAGGATCCAAATTCAAAAATTGTTGTACGTAAGTGAGATTAGTCAATATCCATAGCACTAGATTATGTTCATTTCCTTAAGTGTAACAAAAGTGGTTGTAGTCTAACGTAAATGAGTGGACTTATGTATATATCATTTGCATGTTAAATACTTTAGAGTCATATGTATTCCATATTCTTAAAACTAGAACTCTTCAAGTGTACGTAGAATTCATAGCCATTGCGGTAGAAAAGAAATTTTTCATGGGTTTTTTCGTGCAACTCCATCAATTACTCTCAAGTAAAAAATGATCATAATAAATAATAAATATCTCTTTTAAAAAATTTAACATTGTTGTATGTTTATGATTGAGTTTGATCTCGAAACCTCGAATTAGGCTATACGAAATAATTATGATTCCATTCAAGTGCAATTTTGGTTCGGTTCTGTCAGAAATTGAATTCTCAACTTGATAAGCTTAGCTTAGCTTTCATTTGTTGCATTGTATCTTGTTAATTTGAATTCCAAGCAATTGTGGTTATAGTTCTGTCTGTTATGGTTCTCTCTAATTCAAGAGGTTAGTCAATGTAGTTGCAACCAATTGTGAAGGAACCATTCACCGCCGTCGAACCTTCTCCGGCAGCAGCAATGGCGACTCGTGATGGCGGTATCAAGTATTCATCAATTAATGGTGTAAAAATGTACACAATAGCTTCACAGCAATCCTCACTTGCTTCATGGGTTCCAACTAAGCAGCAATCTCACCATCCTGTCAAAAGTACTTCTCTTCACCTTTTTCAATTCTGTTGCACTTTTCCTTTTCCTTTTCCTTAATTCACTGTTTGTTTTTTTTCGTTTTCCGTTAGAATGTGGATAAGAGGGTGAAGTATGCATACCTAATACTGTATGCTAAAGAATGTGGACAAGGATACTCTTAAGTGGAAGATTCCTTATTCAGTATGTCAGAAATTGTCCTTGGGAGAGAGGGTGAAGTCCTGTGTTGTCTCTGAAGTCGTGATTAGACGATCTTGAATACCTACATTCTAAAGGTTGTACTGAAGTAAATATCTTTCTAATTTAAATTTAGCATTAATATCTTGTATTCCTTGTCTGAGTGATGTTTTATATTTTGCAGGAACAAACATCCAGAATTCACTGCCTGGTTGGCAGAAGTAAAGCTGGTAATTGTTTTGGTTTGCTTTCTCTATATCAAAATATAACACTATATTATATATGTCCTCTTCCTTTTACTCTGTGGTCCTCTCTCTGTAGTCTGTTCAGTCTGCTAAAAATTAAACTAGTTACTTCTTTACATACATCATCATGGGAGATGTTTTACTTGTTTTATAAAGTCAAAGATTTGGAATATTTCATTTTCACCTAAGTGTTAGTGTTTTGTGAAATTAAGGGTGCTATAACACATGAAGATTTTGAAGGACACAAAGGAACCATAGAAGCTGGTGACTTGCAGTGGATGACTGCTGCTCAAGGAATCCAAAAGGGTTTGCAGCTATGGATAAACCTTGCTTCCCAACATAAAATGTAAGTCAACAATACATGTATATTATATATATAGTTTTTCTAGCATCTACTTTTAATCGAAAACTTATTTAAATATTCAAGACACCTATAGTACCATAAATTTATTTTTATAAATTATTATTGGTGTCTGGTTTGATCTTAGGATAACAATAATTAAATTAGAAATTAAATGTGAGATATCAAAGTTATGTCTTGTTTTAAAGAATCAGTATATTTGATGCGATATTAAGAAGACCGACTTGAAGGTTAGCACTCAAACATTTAAGTCAATAAAAAAATTAAAAAATATCATGAATGAAAATGAATTTGAGTATATAAAATAACAGGATTTACTCTTATACACAAAAAGTAGGTGAAACTGATTGATTTCGTGTTAGATGCGGCATGTTGCGCGCGGACAATCGTCAGATGGAATCTGATATTGATTGACACGTTTGAGGGCTGGAACTTAACCTAAGTAACAACAATGTATACTTGCATTTATTTCAACTTAACCTAAGTTTCGTGCTTGAAATTTTTCTACGGTTATGTGATTGACCCGGAACATAATACATAGTCTTGACTCAGATGATTAGATGGTGACGTACTGTTTGCGTCACTAAAAATCAGCATAATTTGTTTGGAGAATATTTTGGAATTGGAGACAAAAAGGAATTTCAACTTTTTACAAAGAAAAAGTCAAACAAATTTTAGGACATTATGAATTTATATATTCCTCCCTCACTTTCACACGTGACTTTATTTCATGATTCCTAATCATTTATACTATATCCTACAAATATTTTTTGAATAGAGCACCAAAAGTTTCAACTTTTTCTTTATTGTCTTGTTGGAAGTACTACATATTATCTACTTTTAGAAATCTATAACAATTATTATTTGTATAAGTGTGTTTGATCTTAAGATTCAAAACAGCACTGCATATTTGGTTTTTGAAATTCATGGTATGGTATGCTAGTGCTACTACTACTACCTCACTCACTCTGTTTCTTTGATATTGCTGATTAAAGATGAATAATAATTTAGGTTTTTTTAATTTAGAAATACATTACCTGCGGATTTACCTGGGGATTTACCTTTCCTGTGGATTTATCTGCGGACTTACCAGCGGACTTTTTAGCGGATTTACCTGCGGATATTTTCCTGCGGATTTACCTGCGTATTTTCCTGCCGAAAATATTACCCACGAAGGTTTTAGCTGGGGATTCCTGCGGAAATTTTACTCAAATCCGCAGGTAAATCCGCAGGAAAACAGAGTATTTCTAGTAGTGCGCCCTGCAAATGCCCGCGAAAAAACGGGGCGGGGCGGTGCGGGCTTTTTTAAGAGTGCGGGTCTAAAACATTGTCCCGCCCCGCAAAAATGTGAGGGCGGGACGGGGAAAGTCCGCGGGCATTCAGCTTTTTAGGCCTAAAAATAGTAAAATTCTATGAAAAAACAAATGCCCGCAAAAGCCCACAAAAAAACGGGGCGGGGCGGGGCGGGCACATTAAAGAGAGCGGGCCTAAAACTTTGTCCCGCCCCGCAAAAAAGTGCGGGTAAAACGGGCTTTTCCCGCGGGCCGGGCCCGTTTTGCCACCCCTTGTCATACTACCAAGACGAGGATGGTGATTTTCGGGAGCATTCAAAACAAAACCCAGGGTTTTTAGTAAATTTTAAAGTGTTTGAGGTTGTTAAGAATTAAGTGTGAGGAAGAAGTCTAATATTTATTAGAAAAAGGAAGATTGAGCATTTTAGAAGTGAGAGAACGTACACACCTATTACCTTAAGGTTTTGGGTGAATATGTGGTGTGTCTCTCACAAAGGTCTGTCTCAATTGTAAAATGTTTTTTCATGTTGACCTCCGAATTGCCTCCTACTTTTTCTAGCTACTGTAATATCGTTCCAATTCGTCCACATGATGACGAGTTAGTAGACTGCTATATTTCTAATTTTTTGGATTAAATACCCTGCATTAAAATTTAGTTTTGTAGTTTTACATTGACCTTTTTAGTCAACTCTTCAATGATAATAATGAATATCGCAATCATACTTTTAACGACTTAACTTCCCTTTTTATTTTTTGAAATAATATTAGTTGTTAGCCCATGGAAGAGTACATGGGAAGTCTTTCAATTTTTCTCTTGTTCTTGTTCAAAATGGAAAGTCTTAGTGACACTACATGGCCTATTAACATGGTGAAGCCTATACATAACTGATTAGGAGTTCTATTTACTATTATAGTTGTACTGCTTCTAACTTCTTACTTGGCATTTCTACATACTAGGTTTTGTGTTGATTTAGACAAATGGTTATGCACAAGAACTTATGATGTATTTTTATGTTGCAAGTGTTCATAGTTGCTCGCCTGTTGGTCCAAGATTTAATGTCAAAGTGCATGATGGTTTGAACATAACTCTAATTGTAGATGCTTTTGAAGCATCATGATGGTGGACACTAGATCCTTTTCTTAGAATATTTTGAGATGAGGATAAATATGTTTTTTTGTAATTGATTAATATTATTGGTTTAGACCTGCCATTAGCTAATGATATTATAAAATTGTTTTTTTATTTTTTCTATCTTAATCATTAATTGATTAGTTATTGAAGATATATAAATATGAAATTGGTTTTAATTTGGGTTTTTTTTTAGTAATTAAGTATAATGTTAAAATGAAAAGAAATATATATTTTTTTAATTTATAGCCTAATTGGTTGTGGTAAGAAAATTACAAATCTGATCTAGTCTAATTTAGCTTTAGATTTATTATGATTATTTTGTGGCAATATTGTAGCTATGTAGTTTGGAAACATAAATACAAGATATATTATTTGCTACGATTTAGTTCAGGTTAGCTATGAATTGTAAAAAATGAGTTTGAATTCTTCTAGGAAAATATAGTCTAGATATTTAGCCACACAATCCAAAGTACGACATATATAGTAGTGAATTCACAACTAATCTTTACCTAACTCTATTTGATAGTAATTCACTTCAAATTAGTTGCGGGTTCGGTCATAGCTAATTGCGTATTTTCTTGAAGTGTTAGTGTAAATTATATAAACTATCTATTGGGAAAAATTCAAGAAGTGTGTTAAATCTCATGATAGTAGAAGCATCATGCCCCTTGCCTCTCCCATCTTATCTATCTATTATTTATTAGAGAAACAATCTAACTCCTAACTATTATCCATAATAACAAAATTGATATGTAAAAACAAAATCATTGATCCTTTAAAAAGAATACAGTCACATGTTTAATACAATTATACACATAAACGATTAAGTGAAAAAATTGTCATAAAAAGAAACTGCAATAAACTTTGCCAATCAACTCACTATTATAACTAACCAATTTACTAGGTTTGCTAGAGCTTCACATTGAGGAAATTTTTTTCGAATAACCAAATTTAAAAAAAAAAATACATAACTAACCTTTATTTCAAGAAAATTACTCCAATAACCATGTTTATGAGTGTTTTACACGTAGGCACCATTTCAAATGGCGTGATAAGAGCAGCAATTCAAGGCCCATTAGAGTGAAGAAAAAGTCCATTTTACTTAAGAACTTCTACACTTATTAAAAGGTGTATTTAGTAATATTTTTAGTTGCTGCACTAGTTGCCTTTTATGTAGGCCCATGGCCCTTTTATTCATTAGAAAAACCCTAGCTATATATTGTAATGAGCTGGTGTGTATTGAATTAAGAAAAATCAGATTGTTGTTTTTATGTCTTTATCTCTTATGCAACCCTAGATCTAAAGTTAGCTTAGCATATTCTATCATTGGTGCTTTCATCTCTTTGAACTCATGGCACCTCCAAAACCACCTAATCCTTCTTCTAGAGAAATCATAGAGGAAGCTGTTAACCTAGCCCAACTTCAACTTAACAATGCTATTCAAGAAACTCAAATACAAATGGATGAAAGATTCCATTTGGCTGCTACTGAACTTGCACAGCAAGTAGGTGAGCTGCAGACCCGGTTTGACAATGAAAAGGCAGTTTCAGATTCAAGACATGAGGCTGTCATGTCAAATCTGCACAAACTGTTGGCTGGGAAGGAAAAACAGCACTCGGGTACTGTTCACGTCGGGACTGTTCCCGTCGACACTATTCATAGCAGACCCAGCACTGTTCATAGCGGACCCGGTACTGTTCACGGTGGCTCATCCCATACAGCAGGTATCCCTCATAACTTTTCACACCCTAACATGGTTTCTACCCCACAAAACACCCCTCTAAGACACACCCCACTTTTCTCACATTCTCCTTCAATTCCTACTGTCACCTCTATGCTTAGGAACCCAGCAACTCAACCCCAATCTGTTTTTACACCCTACACCCCACCTCCACCACACTATCCTCCTAACCCTACTATACCACTTTTCCCTCATCACCCTTTTCCACAATATGCCAACATTCCCCCTTTACCTCCCTTACGAACACCTAAGTTGGAACTAGCAATGTTTGATGGTTCTAATCCTCTTGAATGGTTGTTCCAAGCGGAACAATTTTTTAGTTTCTATAATATGCCACATGAAAACAGATTATCTTTAATATTCTTTTATATGAAAGATGATGCTTTAGGGTGGTTTAAATGGATGCACCAAAACTCATTGCTGTCTGATTGGGTTTCTTTTACTAAAGCCCTTGAATTACGATTTGGTCCCTCATCTTATGAGAATCATCAAGCAGAATTATTCAAGTTAAAACAAGAAGGTTCTGTAGTGGAATATCAAACTAAGTTTGAGAAACTAGGAAACCAAGTGCTTGGTCTACCACCGGATGCAATTTTAAATTGCTTCATTTCTGGCCTTAATCTTGACATTCAGCATGAAATGGCCATTCACAAACCCACATCTATTTCCCAAGCTATTGGATTAGCCAAACTTATTGAGTCAAAGTTAAAGGAATCAAAAAAAGGCTTTTCAAAAACCACCCACAATCTATATGGCCGCCCAACCCACACCATTCCTTCCCAACCAGCCAAATTCGGTAACCCACATACAGCCCAAATAACCCAACAGCCCAAACCCACTACCTCTAACCTTCCACCCAAATTCCCCATCAAGAGATTAACCCAAGCCCAAATGCAGGACCGACGGGCCCAAGGCCTTTGTTACAATTGTGATGAAAAGTTTTTTATTGGACACAAATGTGCTACTGCCAAGTTTCTTTTATTAATGGAGGAAGAGGATTCAGCCGAGTTGGCCACAACAGTCCAGGACAGCACTGAAACAGAATTCTTTGAGGAACATTCCAATGACACCTATTTTCAATTATCTACCCAAGCCTTAACTGGTCATTTTTCGCCCCAAACCCTCAAATTCAAAGGTATCATTAGTGGCCTACCAGTCATGGTTTTGGTTGATACAGGCAGCACACACAACATATTACAGCCACGAATTGCCCAGCACTTAAACCTACCCACAAACCCAATTCCCAATTTTTCAGTCATGGTAGGAAACGGTTCTCACATCCAATGTCAAGGTATTTGTAACAATGTTAAACTTCTTCTGCAAGACAAACCTTTTACCTTGCCATTCTACTTATTGCCCATTGAAGGGGCTGATGTTGTCTTGGGGATGGCATGGTTAAGAACACTAGGTCCAATTCATGCAGATTTTTCCATCCCATCCATCACATTTACCCACCAAAATACTTCCCTTACCCTTCAAGCAGAATCTTCCTCCCAACCAATCCCCACAACTTTTCACCAACTTAAACAGATGGTCCATACAAATTCCATATCCTCTTTCCACCTAATGATTTTCAATCAGTTTGACCATTCAACAACACTTGACAATTCACCCTCTCCTACACCTACTACACCCACAACCCTTCATCCAGCCATTTCTTCTCTCATTCAGACTTACCCAACCATTTTTCAAACACCCAAAGGCCTTCCCCCTTCTAGACACCATGACCACCACATACCCTTATTACCTAACTCAGCCCCCATAAACGTCAAACCCTACCGTTACCCTCACTCTCAAAAAGAAGCTATGACCACTATTATCCATGACATGTTGAAAGAAGGTACCATAATTCCCAGCACTAGCCCTTTCTCCTCACCCGTTTTACTTGTCAAAAAAAAGGACGGGACTTGGCGTTTCTGTGTGGATTACAGAGCACTAAATGCAGTAACAATTAAAGACAGATTTCCAATCCCTACAATTGATGAACTACTAGACGAACTGGGTTCAGCGACGATTTTCACCAAGATAGATTTATGCTCTGGCTACCACCAGATCCGGGTTGCATCCGACGATACACATAAAACAGCATTTCGCACGTTCGACGGACACTATGAGTTTCTAGTGATGCCCTTTGGGCTAACTAACGCTCCTTCTACCTTTCAGTCCGCCATGAACGACCTTTTGAGACCTTACTTAAGAAAATTTGTTTTAGTTTTTTTTGATGACATTCTCATTTATAGCCCTACTTTTCATGACCACCTAACTCATTTGCAGGTTGTTTTTGATTTATTAAAATCTAACTCTTTTTATGCAAAGATGTCTAAATGTGTATTTGCAGTGGATAAAGTTAATTACCTGGGCCACATTATTTCTGTTGGTGGTGTTGCACCAGATCCTGAAAAGGTAAAGGCTATTTTGGAATGGCCTCCACCCCGATCACTCACGACGCTTCGCGGATTCTTAGGCCTCACCGGATTCTACAGGCGCTTTGTGCGCAACTACGCCACTCTCGCCGCTCCGCTCACCGATTTATTACGTTCAAATAAATTTACATGGAGTCCAGAGGCATCCTTGGCCTTTACAGAACTAAAGAAACAAATGACCGACATGCCGGTACTAGTTTTGCCTGATTTTACAAAGACTTTCATTGTGGAAACAGACGCTTCTGGTGTTGCCATTGGTGCAGTGCTCTCCCAGGATGGTCACCCTATTGCCTTCTTCAGCAAGAAAATGTGTCCACGACTCCAAGCATCTTCAGTTTATGTGAGGGAAATGTATGCTGTCACAGAAGCAATCAAGAAGTGGCGTCAATATCTTTTAGGTCAGCAGTTTCATATTTACACAGACCAAAAGAGTTTGAGAAACTTGTTATTGCAAAAGATACAAACTCCAGAACAACAAAAGTGGACTTCTAAACTGCAAGGGTTTAATTTTGAGATCTTTTACAAACCTGGGAAAACAAATCTTGTTGCTGATGCTTTAAGTCGTAAACTTTGTGAAGATCCATCCCTCTTGCTGGTAGTTTCATCCCCGATTCCTGATCTCGTGGCCAAACTTCGACATTTTTACGCTCATGATGCCCAGGGACGGAATTTGTTGACAGAGTATTCAAAAACCGGAAAGAGACAAGACGAATTCAGAATGGCAAAAGGAATGCTTTATTACAAAGACAAAATTTTTATACCTGACTTTGCAGATTTGCGAACTTCCTTATTGGAGGAATTCCACAACACTCCTTCGGCAGGACACTCTGGAGTTAAGGCGACTATGGCTAGACTTTCTGCATCCTTCTCCTGGCCAGGACTCTACAAACAAGTAAAAACATTCATTCAACATTGCACTACTTGTCAACACAATAAATATTTGACACAGAAAAAGAAAGGTCTTCTTCAACCGTTACCGATTCCAGCTCAAGTATGGGAGGAACTTACTATGGACTTCATCACGAATCTCCCAAACTCATTCGGTTTTACAGTGATTTGGGTAATCTGTGACCGCTTGACCAAGTACATCCACCTCATTGCCCTACCCACCAAGTTCACAGCTCAGGATTTGGCGCATCGTTTTGCCGTCGAGATTCACCGTTTGCATGGCACTCCCAAGTCCATAGTCTCAGATCGTGACCCTTTGTTTCTCAGCAATTTCTGGAAGGAATTTTTTAAAACACAAGGGACTAAGTTAAAATACAGTACCGCCTACCATCCTGAAACGGATGGTCAAACAGAAGTGACAAATAGATCTGTGGAAACGTACCTTCGTTGCTTTGTCAGTGACCACCCTCGCAAATGGTTCAGGTACCTCCATCTTGCTGAACTCTGGTATAATACTTCCTTCCACTCTGCGATTCAAATGTCCCCGTTCAAAGCTTTGTATGGCCGCGAACCACCAAACATCCACCAGTGCCTCGCGAGCGGAGCTAAAGGCGACCCTCTTCCTGTTTTGCTCGAAACACATGAACAAATACTGACACAGTTAAAAGAGAATCTCAGAAAAAGTAGAGTCCAAATGGAGAAACAGGCAAATAAACACAGAGATGATGTTACGTTTGATGTGGGAGCCTGGGTTCTCTTACGCCTCCAACCATACCGTCAGCAAACACTCCATAAACGCGTTTCCCAGAAGTTATCCCAAAGATATTTTGGCCCTTTTAAAATTGTTAAACGCGTTGGTGAGGTCGCGTATCTGTTGGATCTACCATCATCTTCCCGCATACATCCGGTTGTCCATGTCTCCCTGCTGCGTCACTACCATGGAACAGACCCAACAAACGACTTTTGCCCACTACCTGCACACAAAAGCGTTAGCTTCATTCAGGAATCGGAAAAAGAAACAACAGATCTCAAAGAAGCTGGAAGCACTCTACCTGGGACGGCTAGAGTTTCGAAGGTTCGGGATGTATCTCATTCAAGTCGTAGCTTGCTCAAGACAATGAAACAAAGTATTTTAGAAGAAGAGTTAGTAACAAGTACTTCACAAGGTTTGAAGCAAAGTACTGCAGAGAGAGAAAATGGAAACGTTTCTGAGGAAGAGCAAGTACTTAACACCAAACAATTAGTGTTTCCCACTAGTCAAAACCGCTCTCCTACGGTTGCCACGCGTCCCCCATCTAACGGCCAGGACTCCTTCACGTGTGAACAGCGGGATCCAGCTGTATCCCACTCCCCTTTTTCTTTCCATACTCCACCGCCCAAAGTAATTGATTCCTCTTTTTCTGCCTCACCCACTCCCCATAATATCTTCCCACTGCCCAAGAAAGACCTTTCTCGGTCTCCACCCCCAACGTTCAAAATTCAATTTCCCCCCAATTCTCCTTCTGCCACGCGTCCACCGCAGACCCTTTCCCCAAACCAGATTTCATCCCAGCCCTTCTTTTCCCCAACCACTTCCTTGGATCCTCTTGCAATCTCCCATAATTCCGAAAATGCCACCAACGACTTGAACCTTGAGGACAAGGTTCTCATTGGGCCTATGAGTATTGATAAGAGCAGCAATTCAAGGCCCATTAGAGTGAAGAAAAAGTCCATTTTACTTAAGAACTTCTACACTTATTAAAAGGTGTATTTAGTAATATTTTTAGTTGCTGCACTAGTTGCCTTTTATGTAGGCCCATGGCCCTTTTATTCATTAGAAAAACCCTAGCTATATATTGTAATGAGCTGGTGTGTATTGAATTAAGAAAAATCAGATTGTTGTTTTTATGTCTTTATCTCTTATGCAACCCTAGATCTAAAGTTAGCTTAGCATATTCTATCATGGCGCCTCCTATTTTTTTTAAATTTTTTCCAATTACCTGCGAATTTACTTGCGGATTTAATGTTACCTGCGGATTCACCTGCGAATTTACCTGCAGAATATTTGATGTTTGGTCTGCATGTAAATCCGCAGGTAAATTTGCAGGTAAATCAGCAGGTAACTGAAAAAATTAAAAAAAAAAATAGGAGGCGCCATTTGGAATGGCGCCTACATGTAGAACACCCCAAAACATGGTTATTGGGGTAATTTTCTTGAAATATAGGTTAGTTATGTATATATTTTTTAAAACTTGGTTATTAAAAAAAGGTTAAATAGGTTTTTAGTCCCTATATATATGCGACCCTGCATTTTTAGTCCTATAAAATTTTCATTTAATGAATGGTCCTTCTAAAATTTTTATGCATGTAATTTCAGTTGCTGCTGTCAAACTAATGTGTATTTTAGAATGATTACTTTGCAGACATGTTCATAATGTTTTAAAAAGTTCCTGAAAAAAAAAAAGTAACTCAAAATTTAATTTCTAAGTTGAAATTTTCATTATTTTTATCATTATTTTTTGAAATTTGAAAATTTCATATTTAATTCTTCTCGTTTTAAAAAATTTTAAAACTCGGTAAATAAATATTTTACAGTATTCTAAACATATATAAAAAAATTATTCATAAATTTAAAAATTAAAGGGTAATTAATCAGTTTTTAAAATTTTAGAAAATAAAATTGCATGCATAAAAATTTTAAAAGGACCATTCATTGAAGGAAAATTTTATAGGACTAAAAATGCAGGGTTGCATATTTATAAGGACTAAAAACGTATTTAACCCTAAAAAAAATTTCCTTGCATTGAATATACATGGTAAGAAATCAATTAAAGATATTGATTTTCCAAATAGTTATTATAAGTGTGTGCTCATCCTAAATGTTATGATAAGAGAAGGTTCAAAAATCATATGGTGAAGTTAGAATTGATTACAACAACATCGCAATCCTCAACCTTTTGCTCAACATCTACCATGAAAAAAGAATTCACCAAACAAGTGAAAGGAATGTTTATATTAACTGTTTAATTGATTCAATTGTTTTTACAGGTATTGATTGATTTAATTGAAAAGACTACAGAACAATGACGACGTCCATTGATGATTCTCATTTAGAATCAGAACATAAATTGCAGTATAATAATCTTAGAAAAGTTTTAGTTATAAATAATGGAATGTAGGGATGAAGAAATAAAACATACCACTCTCTAATAGTTCACTGTATGGAAAAAAGCAATAAACATTAATCTTAATACTCTCATTATAAGGAAAAAAAGGTTTGGGTAATACTTTTAAAGGAGTGATGCGGCGGTTCTAATCGTCGCTAACATTGGGTTGCGACAGTTTAACAACTATTGCAAAACTGTGTGTCTCAAGCTAGTTTTGGTACACTTTGAAATACCTTCACCCCAATCGTCGTAATATATCACGACGGTTCTAAAACAACCTCCAAAGTATAATGGCGACCATTGTAACAATCATATTTTTTAACTGACATTTTGTTTTTGAAGGTTTATTGTAACAATTACAAATTATCTCTTGAAATTATTTTAATTCAAACAAGCGTTATTGTTTTTTGAAATTTTTTCTATATATTTTCAGTGAAGGTTTAAATTGATATTAAACATTAAATTTGTATTTTTTTACAACAAATTTAGAAGATTTTACCTTGTACTCCTACATTTATTCTTATACTCCCACATATTATGAAAAATGTCAATTTTGCCTTTGTGTATTTTTAATTAATTTTTTTAATATTTATTTTGTTTATCGGAAGGCTTTTGCAAAAGAGTTTCGATAGTAATTATTTTTACATATTTCAAGTTTTATCTTGTGTTCTGTAAGACTTTGCAAAAGAGTTACGGTAATCAATTTTAACTTTTATTTTGTATACCGGAATACTTTGCAAAATAATTCTAGTAGTTTTTTTATTTATTTTGTTTACCGAAAGACTTTGCAAAAGAGTTCCGGTAGTTACTTTTAACTTTTATTTTGCCTATCGGAAAACTGTGTCAAAGAATTCTGAATTAAAAAATAATTTTGCAGGAAAAGTAAAAATTATGAATAAACTATTTATATGAGGCTATTTTGGTCAAAAAATATAATGTAGGAGTAGGGAAATAAATGATGGGGTATGAGGTAAAATTTTCCAAATTTAAATGTTAACCAAAAAAAAAATATTGGCTTATTTACTTAAATGTTAAAAAATAGTAGTTAAGAGGAGCATATGGACATTCTTAATTTATTTATTCATAGTAGGAAGGTGGAGTTATAATTATAGTTACAAGAGAAAGTCGTTTTATTCTTTGCTCACTATGAGCTATAGCACTTTATAGCATACATGCATACCATCTGATAATTCATTAAAAAGACCCCAAAATTGAGTACAAATGATCCTTTATTTCTAGGCTTCCTCTCTCCCTTTCTTAAGGTTGAGCATTTGCAAAGTGAGATTGTTCCTGATTCTCAAGTAGCCTATCAACTTCTTGAGCTGATCCAGGGAATGCAAGCTCTTTCACTGATTTATGTATCTGACGTATTACATTGTCCTCCTCACCTTTAAATTTTTAGTCACCCAAAAATAAACATATCTTATTATTTTTTCTCCTTGATTTAAATAGAAGAAGGTGACTTAAAATGCTGACTTAAAATTCATATATAGAAAAAGAGATTGACTAAGAACATATTATACCTGCAAGGAAGTTTCTCTGGTTGTTCTCAGCATTTATACCAAAGCCAAGCAAATTGAGATTTGACGAAGCTTTTACGACAACTGGATGACCTGCTGGAATCACAAAAACATCACCTGTAGACAACTTAGCTTTATAATTTTGCACTTGTTTCCTTATCTCTTCTTCTCCTTGTTCCTTTTCCTCGTCGTCTTCTTCTTTCAGGCCTTGTTGGTTCTCATTTCTTTGACCCACAAGTTCAAAATCTCCATTTCCTTCAATAACTGTTACTATCACTATGGCCCTTGAATTATAGTGTGGCAACAAAAGAGACCCCTAAAATAAAATTCCAAAGAATATATAAATATGTGTTTTAGCAATATGTTCTATAATTAAAACATGTTATTTAGTATAAAAAAAATTCTTATCTATGAGTTAATAATAAAAGTTTGACATTATAACTTCAACGGACAAAATTTCAATCCTTTAGAATAGTTGTTATTTGATCTTGTGTAATTTTAATTAAGAATAATTTTATATATAACTTGTTGTGTAGTTTATTTGTCTACGTTATAAGATAATTTTGATATACCTGATTAATCTCCACAGAATTGACAAATATATTCAAGTTTTGAAGTTGTGGATTTTCCTCCGAAGTGATCTCAAAAAATTTACCAAACTTGTTTGAATAGATAGGATCACGACTTCTCAAGTTAAATGGTTCAGATTCAGAAGATGCACTTCTTTTGGAGCTATATTTTGCATTTTTGCTCAATTCCTCAATTTGTGTCCTGGATATTTTGACTATTACACTCTCTTCTTGACCTTGTTGCCTCCTATCTTTAAGGCCTCTCCTGTGATGTGTCTCTTTCTTCCGCTCTTCTAAGAGAACCTTCTCTATCTCTTCATAATCGGTCTATAGTTTTTTACAATGTATACAAGGACAAAGTGAATATTTACATAGGATAAACCAAACTAATACATAAAAAAAGAAGAAATTAAATAGTTGTTTTATGTTTACATCGAAGGAAGCCTCTAAAATGTTCTTGCTGAACTCAGATAAGATGGAATGTTGGTTTCGATTTCCAGACACTAAGAAAGACTGTTGAAAGGAAAAAAATAATTATAAGATCAATAGAAAAAATTATAGGAAAATGTGGATAAATATAGTCATAATTGTTGTCATGTTATAACAAATACGTCTAAGAAATAGTTTTATGCAATTGCATGCATACATTAATTGATATGAGAAAAGGCAAATTTCGCGGCTATATTACCTGAAGTTGATCTGGTCTATTTATGGGAATGACAAGATCTAATACTCTAAGATCTTCCTTGTCATCTCGATTAACTAAATAACCCACTGTGCCAGCAGGAAATTTTATGGTATCTCCACGCTCAAGGTTGAAAGAGCTTCTGTCGTTGGGTTTCAACACTGTGAGTATAGCTTTTCCTGCAAATTGCAGATAACATTATATTTTAAAATTGAAGTTAAGTTATCATTACAAAACATACATGCAAAGTAAGAAATACCATTCTTTTTAAACAGCAATTTATGATTAGTTTTTAATATTTAACTTGATAAATAATAAATTACCACTAAGGACAACAAGAATGAAATCGGCATCAGTTTGTTGTGGAAGAAATATGGTGTGAGGTTTGGACTTATACTCCAAAAGAGAGTAGTTTTGGAGATTCTCAAATATTTTGGAACGTTGATCAAATTTTGAGAGAAGACGAACGTGACCGTTTTCATTCTCAAAAAGAGTTTGAAACCTCTTAGACTCAAAGATAAAGGGGTTATCTTGATCGGATCTAGAAGAAACACACACTGAAGCTAGGAAAGCAATTCCCAGCAGCATCAAAAATGGAAATGAAGCTTTCATTGTGGTAGCAGCCATGTTGATTTGAATTATTGTCTAACTATACTCGATGTGGATGAATGAAGTACACTGAGGTAAGAGGGTATTTATAGATATAGAACAAAAAGCTATGTAATTAACATGCACCAACATTTGGCCATGTTGTATCATGCATATGGACGTGCGTTGAAATGTACAAAATTGAGGTGGCAAAATGAAAAGAACATAACATGGGTGGTGGAGTTTTGTTTGAATTTGATGAATCTGGACATTCTTTAAGAAAAGGAGGATGATTTATATTTGTCTTCATCACTCACCAATGGTTGGATTTTGGTGTATATATTACTGAGGCGACTAGAGAACGTTAAGAAAGAGAATAAAGAATTACCCATATCTCGTCGTATAGAATTGAGAAAATGTATTACTAAATTGAATATGGATTATCGGCAGCTTCCATGCTTGCAGCTGATTTTGTAGCAAAATTTAACCATTGAATGGATAGAACCATTTTAGATTGAGAATATTTTATACCTCTAATTATTTATCATGCATTGTTCAATTATAATGTAGTAAAATATTATTTATTTTAGTAATAACTAATCTTTTTGTTGGAAAAAAAATCATCGACTAATATATTCAAATTTTAGCAATGCGCACAATTTTTATTAGATTCAAAACTAAATTATACACACAATTTTTATTAAGATCCAAAAGTGAAAATTAAAATTTTTAAATAATAAATATATTACGTGAATAATAATGTCACTTTTAGCAAGGTGATCGATGTTCGACACACGTTTTTTTTTAATAAGCAATGAATATAAGATATCGCACTAGGGGTGCAACCCTTACATCGAGAACACACTAAGAAGTTTTGTTACAAAATAATGGTAATTTATACCAATCATAAAAAGTTATCCTACCCGGAAATTCCATAATGTTAACCCATCTCCATGAGAAATACAAGATGTTTGATATGACCTCGTCGAAGCTAAAATTTCCATTGTCAAAAATGATTGTATTCCTCATATTCCAAGTACACCAAATTAAAGCTATCCATATTATGTTTAGTTTAGCTTTAGAGTTGATGTTTTTCTCCTTTTCTTGTATGCACCCAAAGCTCTTAAACTCCTCATAAGAAAGCTTAACATCATTACCCAACCACAAATAAATTCTATTCCATACCGCCTTTGTGACATTGCAATGGTAGAAAAGATGATCCAAGGATTCCGGATGACTATTACAAAAAGGGCAATCAAAGGAAGTAAGATTAGACACACCTCTATTACCAAGTTGCACTTTAACCGGAAGTCTATTGGTGAGGAATCTCCATGCGAAAATCTTGATCTTTGCCGGAATGGTTGTCTTCCAAATAACATC
Organism: Vicia villosa; assembly: GCF_029867415.1. Lineage (NCBI taxonomy): Eukaryota > Viridiplantae > Streptophyta > Magnoliopsida > Fabales > Fabaceae > Vicia > Vicia villosa. Next base: position 71,633 of record NW_026706597.1, read on the forward strand.
CAACAACTTGATAGTGGATGTAGACCAAGCTATATCCTTTGCATTAGAGACCAAGTGTGAAACACTAGACACCGAGAAATCTCCGTTTGTATTTAGCTTCCAATGGAATTCGTCCGTTGCCAATATGTCCGGCACTACCCCTTGAAGATTCGTTTTCAAGTCCCTAAATTCTTCGCCGAAGACCATGCCCATTGCGGAATGAGCGGTCGTATCCGAGCTTCAGAAAATTGCTCATGAAATCATTATTGAAGGTATGCCCCTCAATGAACAATTTCAAATTGCTGCAAACATTGACAAACTGTCCCCCCGGTTGGAAAGATTTCAAAAATGTCCTTCGCCACAAAAAAAAAGGAATTTTCAATCGAGAGTCTGATTACTCGCCTCCGAATTGAAGAGGAAGCTCGGAGACAAGATCAGAAAGATGAAGTCTTAGTTGTTTCTAACAACAAAAAGAGATTCGGTGCGGTTCTGAAGCCTACTGGAAAACCATTAAAGAATCAGAACCGCAATGTTGTGAACCGAATTAAGAATGAGAATCCTTCTAGGGCCCCATCTGCTCCATTTACTAGGCAACAACCACCACCTCAGAGAAATGACGCTCCGGTTTTCACTTGCTACAATTGTGGAAAACCACGTCATATGGAAAAGAAATGTAAGAGCAGGCCTAAACCTGTTGCTGGCTTAAATGCTCAGATTAACATGACAGATGAGCCATTTGTTGCTATGATCACTAAAATCAACATGGTTGGTGGAAGTGATGGTTGGTGGATAGACACTGGTGCCTCTTGCCATGTCTGCTATGATCGTATTATGTTCAAGACATACACTATTCCTAAAGATAAGAAAGTGCTATTGGGAGATGCTCACACCACTAATGTTGCTGGAATTGGAGATGTTGAGCTGAAATTCACCTTAGGAAAGACTTTGATCTTGAAGAACATCATGCACGTTCCTGAAATTAGGAAGAATCTTGTTTCTGGTTTTCTTTTAAATAAGGCAGGGTTTAGTCAAACTATAGGGGCGGATTTGTACACCATCACTAATAATGGTATTTTTGTTGGGAAAGGGTACGCCGCTGATGGCATGTTTAAGTTGAATGTTGATTTTAATAAAGTTTCTCCTTCCGTTTACTCTTTGTGTGATTTTAATATTTGGCATGCTAGATTTTGTCACGTTAATAAGCGAGTTATTTCTAATGCAAGCGACTTAGGCTTAATTCCTAAATTAAATGTGAATGATTCAAATAAATGTGAATATTGTAGTCAAGCTAAAATAACTAAGACTTCTCATAAATCAATTATTAAAGAATCTAATCCCCTAGATCTTATACATTCTGATATATGTGAATTAGATGGAGCTTTAACTAGAAATAGTAAACGTTATTTTATCACTTATTGACGATCGCTCTGATTATACTTATATATACTTAATGAAAAATAAAAGTGAAGCGCTTGACATGTTTAAGATGTATGTGACTGAAATTGAGAATCAATTTAATAAGAAGATTAAGAGACTTCGTAGTGATAGGGGAACTGAATACGATTCTGGGTTATTCAATGAATTTTATATTAAACATGGAATTGTACATGAAACGACTGCTCCATATTCTCCTGAAATGAATGGTAAAGCAGAAAGAAAGAATAGAACTTTTACTGAACTTGTTGTTGCAATTATGATGAATTCTGGTGCTGCACCTCACTGGTGGGGGGAAATTTTATTGACTGTTTGCTATATCCTGAATAGAATACCCAAGTCAAAAATTAAGATCTCACCTTATGATATATTAAAGAAAAGACAACCAAACTTGTCTTATTTGAGAACTTGGGGCTGTCTGGCCTATGTCAGAATTTCGGACCCGAATTGAGTTAAACTCGCCAGTAGAGCATACGAATGTGTATTCATTGGGTATGCAGGAAACAGTAAGGCATATAGGTTTTATGACCTAAATGCAAAAGTGATCATAGAATCAAATGATGTTGATTTCTATGAAGACAAATTTCCCTTCAAATCAATAAATAGTGGGGGCACTCAATCGAGTCACATTCTTGTCATAAGAAGCACAAAAAGCAACGACAATGTAGAAACAGAACTTTGACGAAGTAAAAGAGTAAGAGTCTCTAAAGACTATGGGCATGACTATGCGGCTTATAATGTAGAAGAAGATCCAATAAATCTTCAAGAAGCTTTGTCATCTCTGGATGCAGACTTATGGCAAGAAGCTATTAATGATGAGATAGATTCTCTAGAGTCTAACAAGACCTGACACTTAGTAGACTTGCCTCCTGGATGCAAACCAATCGGTTGTAAATGGGTTTTGGAAAAGAAACTAAAACCTGATGGAACTATTGATAAATACAAGGCTCGTCTTGTAGCCAAGGATTTTAGACAAAGAGAAAATGTAGATTTCTTCGACACCTACTCTCCAGTCACTAGAATTACATCCATTAGGGTACTTATCTCAATTGCTACTATTTATAATTTGATAGTACACCAAATGGATGTAAAAACAGCTTTTCTAAACGGTGACTTAGAAGAAGAAATCTATATGGAACAACCGGAAGGTTTTGTGATCCATGGACAAGAAAACAAGGTCTGTAAGTTAGATAAGTCCTTGTATGGATTAAAACAAGCTCCTAAGCAATGGAATGAAAAGTTTGATAGCTTAATGATATCGAATGGGTACAAAGTGAATGAAAGTGACAAATGCGTTTATTACAAGTCTGAGAATTGCATTTGCATTATCATATGTCTATATGTAGACGATCTACTCATACTTGGATCAAACATTCACGCCGTTAATGCTATGAAATAATTGTTGTACAACAACTTTGATATGAAAGACCTCGGAGAAGCGAGTGTGATTCTTGGCATCAAGATCACAAACTCCGAACCAGGAATTTCTTTGGATCAATCACATTACGTGGAAAAGATCTTAAAGAAATATAATTATTTTGAATGTAAACCATCGAGCACACCATATGATCCAAGCATGAAACTATTTAAGAACACTAGTGAAAGTGTCAGACAGGCAGAATATGCAAGCATCATTGGTAGTCTTAGGTATGCCACTGATTGTACCAGACCGGCCATTGCATATGTCGTAGGATTGTTGTGTAGGTTTACGAGTAGACCGAGTAATGAGAATTGGCGAGCTATTGAGCGAGCCATGCGGTACCTTAAAAAGACAATGAACCTCGGTCTACATTATCAGAGATTTCCTGCAGTACTTGAAGGATACAGTGATGCAGATTGGAATACATTATCAGATGATTCTAAAGCTACTAGTGGCTATGTATTCAACATAGCCGGAGGAGCTGTATCTTGGAAATCAAAGAAACAGACTATCGTGGCTCAGTCCACGATGGAGTCTGAAATGATAGCATTAGCAAATGCTAGTGAAGAAGCAAGTTGGTTATGATGCTTGCTAGCTGAGATTCCTTTGTGGGAAAAACCTATGCTAGCTGTGTTGATCCACTGCGATAGTACCACAACTATTGAAAAAATAGAGAACCGTTATTATAATGGTAAAAGACGTTAAATTAGAAGAAAGCACATCACTATTAGAGACTGTATCTCTAAAGGAGCTGTAAGAGTGGATCATGTACGCACTGATGAAAATTTAGCAAATCCTTTGTTGAAAGGATTAGCTAGAGAGAAAGTCTATAATACATCATATAAGATGGGACAAATGCCTATAGTAATGTGAGTCGCTCATGATGGTAACCCGACCTAAATGACTGGAGATCCCAAGAAATAGGTTCAATGGGTAATAACAAGTTGTGAGTGATATGAGACGCTACAGGAGTACTCTTGATAGACTCACCTATGTGATTGTGGAACTGAGGCCGGTTCCTATGGAATTTCGAGGAAGAATTCCTAGAGCCTTCACTAAACCGGGATACACGTCCAGGGCCATTAAAAGCACGGGCTATTGATAATACACCTTAAGAAAAGGTTCTGTGCGGGTCTGATGTCTAAGATAGAGTTCAAGACAATAGTGTCACTCTTGTTGAATTGGAATCTTACTTGCTACGCAAAGGTTCAAGTCGTAGACACCTTTGCTTATGCACAATCTTAGAAACATTTAACGTACTTCTAAAATTCACCTTTTAAATTCAAGTGGGGGATTGTTGGAATACTTGGAATGATGATAATTTGGAGGAGGAGTTGGAATGATTTGTTGACATTAAATGAGCAATAAATGAGCACAAGTAAGAGTTAATATGAAGATGACTTTGAAAAGATTCATTTTAAGTCCCACATTGGAGGGAACACAAATAATAGTAGTGTACATATATTCCAACTTGAACAATTGTTGTTGGGCCCAAGGGCACCTACAATTTTGTAATGGAGTGAGGACACGACAAAATGCAATCATGACATACACGCGCGCGCGCCGCCGCCTCCGTCCGTTCGGCCGGCTCGGCTCGGTTCGATTCGGTCCGGTCCGGTCTAAATGAATTAATTTTTTGGGACTCGAATTAGTGGAAATTAATTTTCATTAATTAATTAATTCGGTGAAAAATTAAATATTATTATTTAAATATTAGGAAATTAATTAATATTTAATATTAATTAATTACGAATTGGTGACGTGTTCTAAGACCATGTCTTAACCTAAATTTTGACTAGGTTTGCTTGTCCTCAAGAGTCATTCGTGACTTGCTGACCAAGTGCATAACGACTACCTTGACTGGGTCGGTTCCATTCTCCCACTAAATTTTCGCCCACGATTCGGTCCACTAAATTGGATCTTTCTTTGCCTATAAATATATTGCCTTCATTCATTTTTTCGGCACTCCAGAATTCACAATCGAATTCTCTCCTCTCTCCCTTTTTCTGCTTCATCTTATAAATATTCTTTTCTGTTTTCGACTGGATTTATTCCAGATACTATGATTGGTTCTTAAACCATCTTTGAAGGTGTATCAATTAGACCGATTCATCAACCGTGCAAGTGTGAATCGTATTTCTTGAAACGAGTTGTTTTATCCTGGAGGCTTCGTGGGTATTTAAGAGCTGCTTTGCATAAATTTGGCAGTACCGCAAAACGTCTTAAAGAAAGCATACCTATCCGCGACTCAGCCGATAATTTCCTCTATGGCATTATTTTCATAAACTGAAAAACAACAATACCTCACTAAAAACGCACATGAACACCATCTATCATCTTGTCTTTATGCGCTGATTATGAAAAAAACATTTAACACGCATTGGAACAAAGTGTAGATTCATTCAAAGAGAAATCACATCCTGCAAACAATGATGCAACATATAACACAGAAAACATATAACCAATGCTCAGCCTCCCGGTGTAAGGAGCTCTCACCAGATGCATATGCCCTATTTCGTGTTGCGAGAATGCTGAGAGAGACCAGAAAACGTACCTGATGCGAATCTCGAATCGAAATTTTTTTTAGAAAAAACTCTACGAGCTGCTTTCCTCCACCCCTTACTTCTTGAAGATGATGATTAGTTACGGATCTTTAATACGAACATCTGAGAAATAAACTCAAAGATGTTCTTGATTCTTAAAGCTCGATTCGCATGATGTGTCGTCCAGCCTTCTGAGAAATAAACTCAGAATTGTGGATAGTTGGAACTTGAATCTTGCTTGAAAACCAAAAATGGTGATTGATGATGGAGTTTGCTTTTGATGAAGATGATGATGTATGGAGGTGGTTGAAGGTGATGAAGAAGGCGGAGTCTTGATAAAAAGAATGAAGGTTGTTGTGGTGGTGGAATTTGTTATGAAATTTGTTATGATTCTTGATGGTGAAGATGAGAGAGAGAGAGAGGAGAGTGATCCGAGAGTGAGGGAGAAGAGAGTGAGGAGTGGTGAAGAGAATTTGGAGATGTGAAGAGAAGGATAAAAAATCATGTGTGAGATTGGGAAGTTTTTTTAGTTTATATATGGTTGTCCATGGTTGTATGGTGGAGTAGAAGTGTAGCAGATTACTTGCATGATGTGTTGTTGGTACGATGGTGATGCGTTGTAGTTTATTCTTTTCCCTCTAAACTTAGCTTGCAAGTTTTGTTACACTTGGAGTATGCATACCTCACCACTTTCATGCATGCAGTAGTGGTATCATTGTATGGAGTAAAGAGTATGCATGAAGGTGAGCAAAGTCGTTGTTGGACATGTCTTGGCATGAGAATTGCATCAATAAGGGATCCTGCATCAAAGTCACGTGTTGCTTCCCACAAACTTTACCTTACTACATCAGTAAAATCTCCATTGACTTTGCATGATAGGCCAATTTCCATGTCGGACTTCTACGTTGAAGCTTCTCGCGACATGTTCAAAAGTGTCTTTGAGCTTTGCCCTTTGCAACTGAGAAAGCACGCCTGAAATTTCTGCCAAGTACCAGAGTTTTAGCAACCTCTAGTGTCCTACTTTAGGTGACCATATCTTGGTACACACCCATTCAAATTCCAAATTCTTGATGTTAGTGGAACGAGCGTACATCATAGAGCAATTTTGATGTTGGCGATATTTTGAGATTTCTCCCATATCAAGGTGTAACCTTGTATCAAAGTAAGTCTCATACTAGATTAGAAATCTTGAGGAATTTCTTTAAGTCTCAGCAATTGTGCACCCCTGTCATACCCCAAAATTTGTCCATCATATTTCAAAATATTTTGACTCATATGATATTCAAATGCTCAAAGATACACAAGAAGGAAGCATGCAGCCTGCCTCCTAAGCAATCAACCCACAACTAGGGTTTTGCTTCTCTTCAAGTAAAATCAACTTATGATACCTCAGATGGACTCCACGGCCTCTCATATACCTTATAGTATCTTAATGTCAAGTTTCAAGCTCTGATTCATAAGATTGTTCAGTCAACAGCTCAAATAATCAACAGTCGATCATTTTGACCTAAAAGTCAACTATGGTCAAATTGCAGTCAAAATGCCTGATTTTTGGTCAACATCAACATTATAATGTTATATTCATCATTTGATCAAATATTGATCATGATTCATCTAGAAGAGCTCCAAAATCATCAAAACCCTAAGGTTCTAAATTAGGGTTTTTAAGGAGAAAGTCAAACCAACTTTGACTGATCGTATCTCTATCATACTTTCTCAAAAATTCCCCAACCAAAGCTTATTCTCGGAGAAATTTTATTCTCTACAACTTTCATGTTGGGCACAAAGTCAAGAAATGCACCATTTGAGAGATATAATCCAATACATTACAGGTCCTTCTAGAAACTCGCAAAAAGCTGTTTTCTTCCAGGAGCCACATATGCAACATAAAATCCTCAAATGAAAAAAAGGTTCCAAAGTGGCTTGTAGAGGACATCTTGGGCTTTCCAAAAAGTCCTAGATCACCTCCATATGGTAAATATTGAATGAGTTATGACTGGTGCAAGTTGGGCAAAATCTGGAAAATGCATGAAATCCTAATTGGTGATTTTCACACTTTTAAGTAATGGGCTTATAATCTTGAGTCATCCACGTGATAACAAGCTTGCAAGAGGCCCATGAGTCAATCTTTATTTATTTTATGGTTTTATTTCAATTATTTTTGATTCTATTCATTTAATATCAATTTAAACCAAGTAAAATCATAATTAAATCAAAGAATATCCCATAAATCAATTCCCATTCATTTATTCAGATCCAAACTCAATCAAAAGGATCCAAATTCGTTTTAGCATGATTGGGAGAGAGGTTTGCTAAATATAGGAAGAAAATATATGATTTTTATTCAATTTTCTTTCTCTCCAAGAATCAAAAGATCCAAGCCCAAATTTTGACCTAAAACACTCTATATATACTACAATAGATGCAGCACAAGGGTTCACAAGGTCAGCAGCAAAAGAACTAGGTTTCACATCTCAAAATTCAAGACAAAAGTGCACCATCGAATTTCATGATACAGCCATGTTTCAAAGGCTCTCAAGCCCACATGCGTGTTCTTGAGATGAAAGGGAGTAAGGATGCATCGATTTGTATGGCCAAAGCACGTCGAATCATCTCATGCAAGAACACCGTCTACACACTTTCGTTTGAATTCGATTTTTAAATTATATGATGCTTTACTTGAAACTAATGCCATTAGCGAGTTTTTGAAGTTCTTTATAATAGGTCTGGACCATCATTTGAAGCTTATCACGGCCCGAACTCGATATGCCATGGTTAGGGCATAGTAATTGCAAAGCTTTGAACATCAACTTCCAAGCCGATTCAGACCTTAAGGATGTCATAAATCGACTTGCAGCCCTCGATTTAGGGGAGAAGAGGTTTTTTTAACGTTGCTTCCGTAAGATCTTGCTGTTTTTTGTTGTTGCAGATTTAGCTATGGATATTTGCAGAAAATCGCAGCAAGACGGTCGCGAATCCAAGGCAAAACCGTAGCAAATTCTGGGGCTAGATTAATGGAGAAGATGAATAGTAATGCTGGAAGATTGTCTTGCACGCGTGGCCCTTTTGCCTTTCTCCATTGGTCGGTCAAACGACTCCTTTCTCCCTCTTTCTGCTATTGGTTTACGCAGCACATGGGCCCCAGCTATGAACTCTTTGACTTTCTTTCCAATATTGTTTAAGTTTTATATTTAATTTATTTTAATTATATAGTAAACAGCAAAGGAAAACAACTTACATGGCTAGGCTTGTAATTTGCAAAGTCCTACACTTGGGTTTGATCCCCAGGTGCTGCGTTTTTATTGTCATTATTATTCTAATTCGTTTTCCATCATTATTTCACAGATCCCACGCATCTTCTCTGCGCGCGACCATGCTACCTCCTCATCTCACATCCATCAGATCAAAGCCAAGGTGGATCCAATGCAACAGAGCTTGAGGGTGCACCATGGACTTTCCAGGGCGTTCCACACATAATCGGTGCCAGTTTTTTTTATAGTTTTTTTTTTATTTTTATTTATATAAACCCTTTTCTTTCTTTTTCTTTTTCTTTTAATAACTAGTTAAAATTAGGTTTTTGATAATAATTTTAATTTAGCTTTAATTAATAATTTTAATTTAGGTTAACCATTTTAATTTAGATTTTAGTTAATAATTTTAATTTAATTTAGATTAATAATTTAATATAGGTTTATACCATAATTTTAATTTAGGGTTTTAATTTAGACTAATTAACTTAGTTTTAGGTTAATCATAATCTAATTTTTATACTTAGGTTTATTTAATCAAATTAGGTTTTTTATGCAAATACTTATCTTTAGGTTGTAATTTTAATAATGACTATTAATTTTAAGTTTTAATCAGATTTTGCCTTAAAACTTCAAAAAATCCTAGATAACCATAGAAAACCTTTTGGTAGATGTTGCCCATTAATTGTAAGTGTAGGTTTACCCATTAGGTTTTTTTAACCTTCAAAGGTTTAGGTTTACCCTTTTGTAATCAAACATTGAATTTCTTCAAACGCGCATTCTTTTCTCATCCCATACTCCATTGATTGTCGAATGCCCTCAATTTAATTTTTCCCTCTTATTCTTTATATTTATTTAATTTTTGCCTTTATTTAAAATTATGCCTTCATTTAATTTTGCCTTTTTATTTTACTCATTTGTTTATTTACTTATTTATTTAAGTTTCTGCCTTTACTTTAATTTATTTATTGCCATTTAAATTCTAGAAAATGTGTATAGGCTTGCAAAGGTTTTTTGTAATAGTTAGGTTTATTTTCGCGCCCCATTCTTCCTGTATTATGTAACTGCCCAAAGCCTTGTAATAGTTGTAGGATTTATTTTCTGCCTTTTATTTTCCCCTTCCCCGCAGGTGTTTATTATAATAGCGTAGGATTTTATTTTCTGCCTTTATTTCGCCGTAATATTAATTGTCGTGGTTAGTAATCTTAGGGAGTGCAAGCCTTGAATTAATTTAGGTCACTAATTAAAAGATAATTATCTGAATTGAACCACGTGATTGTGCCACACACACACTTTAGGGTAACCTTTCTTGTTGCCTGTTGCCTCTAATTACACTTTAAAAATAGTCAAGTCCCTCGGATACGAGGATACCTTAGCAAATGTTACCCTCAGTTCATTATCATCATTGAAGATCATAAGTCCCTTCGATGTTGCCTCCGGTTATATGATCTTGTCCCTCGAGGTTGCCAATGATATAATGATGATAGTCCCTTTCGATTGTTGAGGTATCCTCATTGGTTTCCTAAAAAGACTATTTTATCCTTCCCTTAGACTACCTGTCCTCTTTATGACTGGGTCAGTCTTATGGCAAACGATAATTTCGATGATCCTTTACATCCAATAAAAGGACTTCCTACCCTCCTATGGTATGGATAGCCCTGAAAAGCTAAAATAACATTTTTATAATTTAAGGGTAGTTGCTATTAATTGCTTGCTCTTTTTCAAATTCAAATTCAAAAATCTTTTCCCACTTCTTTTCAAAGAATATTTTCAAAAGACTACGCTTATTTACAAGCTAAAGTTCTTATTCAAATTTCTATTCGCAGACTACTTTTCAAACAATTCAAACATTTTGAAAACAAAGTGAGCTAAGCAATTAAGAGCCCATGGATAACCATGGATAAAAAGGGTGCTTTAAACCTTCCCTTTGTATAATTTACCCCCCGAACTCAAAGTCTTTTAAAAGGTCTTTTTCTGTTCTTTAAGCCTTTCTATATATTGGATAAAATAAAAGTCGGTGGCGACTCTTGCTTAACCGCGACATTTTAAAAGTCAGTTCTCCCACCGTATTACAACCTCGAATCGCAATCTTATCCTTCTTGTGTCTTTTGATCCGAACGTTTTTTGGAGAAACTCCCATCTGCAATGTTGTAGCTCGCAACGAGACGAACAACTTCGATGCTAACCCCGACCTACAATAATACACGCAGCCACATGACAAAGAACTCAAAGTCAGCTGCTCAACTATTCTCGAATTTCCCAGAATTTTCTAAGTGCTAGAGGTTCTCCAACATTGAACCATGACTTTTCTTGACTCATATCTTTTTTACCCAATACTCAAATAAAAAAAACTTCCAACTACACCGATGTAGTATGGCACGAGCTAAACAATATCGCTCTTGATCACTTTCCAAAATAGTACCTCGAACCATGTGCAATTTGAGCTTCAAGTGGGCAGCCTATCCATTCTCAAAGTTTCTCTAAAATTTCTAAGTGTTGCAAATTTCTCAACCTTGAACCATGAATTTCTTTGATTCATATCTTTTGATACAAGCATTGTTTGAAGAAACTTCCAACTACAAATTTGTAGTTTGCCATGAATTGAGTAACTTTGCTATTGACCTTGTTTTGAAACAGAGATTTTATCCATGTGACAGATAGCCCTCAAGTCAGCTGCCAAGCCATTCTCAAACTTTCTTCAAAAAAAGTATAGAACTTTCCTTTTTTTTTTGGCAAAATTCACATTTTAACCAACTTCTATTTTTGGCAATTTTTGCTTATTCTTTGATTTTATTTATTATTGTTGACTCCTTTGACCTATTTTCCACCATATGTCAGCAATATGAGAATTGACCTGATCTTTGACCAAAATTCCAAAAAGTCAACTGTTTGACTTTTTAGCTCAAGATGAATTTTCTTAATTAATCAACTGCCAATTTAACTTCAGTCAACCTCCAACCAATGGAATCAATTGAACACTTCCACATGAACCCCATGTTGTTTCACACTATAAAAATCAACTCCTGATTAAATGTTGACCAAAAAGTCAATTGGGTTGACTTTGGTCAAAACCCTAGTTGAGGAGGCTAGATGAATCTGAAGATTGTTATTTCCAATCAAAGCTTTGAATTGAAGGTAATGGAACCCTAATCTCAGGAGAACTTCAATAAAGATAATGCCATACACTTAGACCTCAAATCTTCTCCTTTCAACCAATACTTTTCTCAACAGCAACTCCTTTTTTATCAATTTGAGCAATATCGATGATATGGATGAATGTATTGGATGAATGACCTATATGAAATATGCACATGAATGGGATGTGAAAGCCAGTTAAGAATAAATATGTGGGCAAATTTTGGGGTGCAACACCATTCAAACAATCGTTACTATTTTTTAAATTTTTTTATATGTTTAGTGAAGTTTTATACTGATATTAAACATTATATTTTTTTTATTTCTTGACAACAAATTTAGAAGATTTTATCCTGTACTCCTACATTTATTTTCATACTCCTATATTTTATGAAAAATGTCAATTTTGCCCATATGTAGGTTTAACTAATTTACTATTTTATTTTCTTAATATTTATTTTGTCTATCGGATGGTTTTGCAAAAGAGTTTCGATAGTCATTTTTTTTACATTTTTAAAGTTTTATTGTGTTCTGGAAGACTTTGCAAAACAATTCTGATATTCATTTTTAACTTTTGTTTTAGATACTGGAAGACTTTGCAAAAGAGTTCTAGTATTTATTTTTTATTTTGTTTACCGAAAGACTTTGCAAAAGTTTTTTTAATAGTCAGTTTTAACCTTTATTTTTTCTAACGGAAGACTTTGTCAAAGAGTTCCGGAATAAAAAATAATTCTGTAGGAAAACTGAAAATTCTAACGAATAAACTATTTATATGAGAACATTTTAGCCAAACAATATATAATGTAGGGTTAGGGAAATAAATTATGGAGTATGAGGTGAAAATTTCCAAATTTAAAAGTTAACAAAAAATATTAGCTTATTTACTTAAATGTTAAAAAAGAATAGTTAAGAGGAGCACACTAACATTCTTAATTTATTTATTCATAATAGGAAAATGGAGTTATAATTATAGTTACAAGAGAAAGTCGTTTTATTCTTTGCTCACTATGAGCTATAACACTTTAAAGCATACATGCATACCATTTGATAATTCATTAAAAAGACCCCAAAATTGAGTACAAATGATCCTTTATTTCTAGGCTTCTTCTCTCCCTTTCTTGAGGTTGAGCATTCGCAAAGTGAGATTGTTCCTGATTCTCTAGTAGCCTATCAACTTCTTGAGCTGATCCAGGGAATGCAAGCTCTTTCACTGGGTTATGAATCTGACGAATCACATTGTCTTCCTCACCTTTAAATTTTCAATCACCCAAAAATAAACATATCTTATTATTTATCTCTCCTTCATTTAAATAGAACAAGGAGACTTAAAACCCTAACTTCAAATTCATATATATATATATATATATATATAGATATATATATATATATATATATATAGATATATATATATATATATATATATATATATATATATATATATATATATATATATATATATATATATATAGAAAAGGAGATTGAGTAAGAATATAGTATACCTGCAAGGAAGTTTCTCTGGTTGTTCTCAGCATTGATACCAAAGCCAAGTAAATTGAGATTTGACGAAGCTTTTACGACAACTGGATGACCTGCTGGAATCACAAAAACATCACCTGTAGACAACTTAGCTTTATAATTTTGCACTTGTTTCCTTATCTCTTCTTCTCCTTGTTCCTTTTCCTCGTCGTCTTCTTCTTTCAGACCCTGTTGGTTCTCATTTCTTTGACCCACAAGTTCAAAATCTCCGTTTCCTTCATTAACTGTTACTATCACTATGGCCCTTGAATTATAGTGTGGCAACAAAAGAGACCCCTAAAATAAAAGTCCAAAGAATATATAAATATGTGTTTTAGCAATATGTTCTATAATTAAAACATGTTATTTAGTATAAAAAAATTCTTATCTATGAGTTAATAATAAAAGTTTGACATTATAACTTCACAAAATTTAAATCCTTTAGAATAGTTGTAATTTGATCTTGTGTAATTTTAATTAAGAATGATTTTATATATAACTTGTTGTGTAGTTTATTTGTCTACGTTATATGATAATTTTGATATACCTGGTTAATCTCCACAGAATTGACAAATATATTTAAGTCTTGAAGTTGTGGATTTTCCTCCGGAGTGATCTCAAAAAATTTACCAAACTTGTTGGAATAGATAGGATCACGACTTCTCAAGTTAAATGGTTCAGATTCAGAAGATGCACTTTTTTTGGAGCTAGACTTTGCATTTTTGCTCAATTCCTGAATTTGTTTCCTTGATATTTTGACTATTACATTCTCTTCTTGACCTTGTTGCCTCCTATCTTTAAGGCCTCTCCTATGATGTGTCTTTTTCTCATGCTCTTCTAAGAGAACCTTCTCTATCTCTTCATAATCGGTCTATAATTTTTTACAATGTATACAAGGAAAAAGTGAATATTTACATAGGTAAACCAAACAAATGCATAAAAAAGAAAGAAGAAATAGTTTGTTTTATGCTTACATTGAAGGAAGCCTCTAAAATGTTTTTGCTGAACTCAGATAAGATGGACTGTTGGTTTTGATTTCCAGACACTAAGAAAGACTGTTGAAAGGAAAAAAAATAATTATACGATCAATAGAAAAAGTTCATAGTAAAATCTGGATAAATATAGTCAAATTGTTGTCATATTATAATAAAGTTAAATTTAGCTATATTACCTGAAGTTGACCTGGTCTATTTACGGGAATGGCAAGATCTAATACTCTAAGATCTTCCTTGTCATCTCGATTAACTAAATAACCAATTGTGCCAGCAGGAAGTTTTATGGTATCTCCACGCTCAAGGTTGAAGGAGCTTCTGTCGTTGGGTTTCAACACTGTGAGTATTGCTTTTCCTACAAATTGCAGATAACATTATATTTTAAAAATGAACTTAATTTATCATTACAAAACATACCTGCAAAGTAAGAAATATCATTATTTTTAAACAACAATTTATGATTAGTTTTTGATATTTAACTTGATAAATAATAAATTACCACTAAGGACAACAAGAATGAAATCGGCATCAGTTTGTTGTGGAAGAAATATGGTGTGAGGTTTGGACTTATATTCCAAAAGACGGTAGTTTTGGAGATTCTCAAATATTTTAGAACGTTGATCAAATTTTGAGAGAAGACGAATGTGACCGTTTTCATTCTCAAAAAGAGTTTGAAACCTCTTAGACTCAAAGATAAAGGGGTTATCTTGATCGGATCTAGAAGAAACACACGTTGAAGCTAGGAAAGCAATTCCCAGCAGCATCAAAAGTGGAAATGAAGCTTTCATTGTGGTAGCAGCCATGTTAATTTGAATTATTGTCTAACTATACTCGATGTGGATGAATGAAGTACACTGAGGTAAGAGGGTATTTATAGATATAGAACAAAAAGCTATGTAATTAACATGCACCAACATTTGGCCATGTTGTATCATGCATATGGACGTGTGTTGAAATGTACAAAATTGAGGTGGCAAAATGATAGAGTATGAAATTGAGCTTAAGTTATTTAAAATGATTTATGTTAGTTGGGCTTATCTTAGATATTATTTAGTTAGTCTTTTAATCTTTGGGCCTTTATGTTACTACCCACTATTGTCATCACTATATATGTACTCTTAATGAGAGAGTGAAAAGGAATCAATGAAATCAAAGTTATCTTTATTTTAATTTCCTTTACTTGTAGTGTTCTTCCCCTTTTAGTTAGAAAACCCTAGTTTTATAGTGTTGATAGGATTAGCTTCCTATCAATTGGTGCTTTCATCATGTACTCAAATCCTCCTATGGATTACCTATATCTTACACCTTCATCTCATCAATGGAGCATCCCTCCTACCTATCCCACAAACCCATCTTTTACAACTCCTACCACACCTTCATTTCCATCCTTTCCATGGGAACTTTTCTCACCCTATTACACAAATCCATATGTTTCAACACCATCACCATATTTGTATTTTAATCATGGGTATACACCTCCACCTAACCCACCATATCCTACCTCTCATTATTCACCCTACTACAACAATTCCTATCAATTCCAAAATCCAATAAACAACTCCTCCATACTTGGTCCTAAATTTCAAACTCATTCTAGCAATAGAAGAGATTTTAAGAAGAATTTACAAGTGTGTCGTATTTGTTTTAAGAAAAGGTCAAAAAAAAACCTAACCAAAATCCAACCTCCAAACGGTGAAGCTTCAATGGGGATGGTGAAATCAAAGGTGAAAGCAAAAGGTAACCATCCTGGTTTTAAGAAACGATTTTTCCATGACACTAGTAAAACCCTTTCTCTGTTGTTTTCTCAAAACCAAGCAAAAATGACATTCAATTTAATTTTTCGCAACAAGTCGAGCAATTTCTTGAGAACTTTTGCTTCTGCGGGTCAATTGATCAGAAAAACCCAACCGGGTCCTCGCGCCGCTCTCTCCGCCGCCGTCAACAGGTTCGACGATTCCATTGTTCCCAGGTCCAACGTTTCTTCTGTAGCTGTCAAAAGCAAGCCTATCTCCGATGAGAATCTTCTACGCGTCATCGAATCGGAAATCACATGTGCTCACGAAACTATCATCTTCACGAAGCAGTTAGAGGTGTCTTCCTTGGTTTTCAATAATAAACACCTTGTCAAGGAAAATGATGAAGCTGAGTTTAGTACTCCAATTGCAACAAAAACTCTCGTTCCGATCTTAACCCCATCCAACATTGATTCAGAGCTCCTTGTCGACAACAATATTGTGAAATCTGCATTCGTAGAGTTCGAAACTAACGTTATTTTCGATTTATCCTCATATGTCAGAGAGCAATTGAAGCATACTGTTTATAGGGCTTTCATGAATCCTACCAACAATTTCATTTCTGGTATCGAAATTTGCCACATTTCTCAGCTCACTCGTTGTTGCTCCAATCCCTTTCAAATCCTCAACGATGTTACTACCACTATAGGAGATGCACGACTGTTCAACGCCATCCCTTATGATCCAGGTCCACTTGAGTCATTATTACCTTCAACAACGGCAAATCCAAAAAAGACAGGGGTTTCTTTTCTTCTGTTTGCAAGACAAGGATTGGAAAGGAAACCCAACATGTGCAATCCAGCTCAGACTAAAGGTAATTATGCTATGCATAAAATGCTTATAGTTGATCCTATTGTTGTACTCTTACATGTTGAGAAGCTTACTATTGTTGGAATTTTTCAAACTCGGTTCTCAATTGTCGCCTTCCACCTGTTTGCTAAAATGCTTTCATCTGTTTTGC
The DNA here is from genome assembly GCF_029867415.1 of Vicia villosa. Lineage (NCBI taxonomy): Eukaryota > Viridiplantae > Streptophyta > Magnoliopsida > Fabales > Fabaceae > Vicia > Vicia villosa. The sequence goes on from NW_026706597.1 coordinate 88,653, forward strand.
AAAGTCATGGAAATAAGTTATTTTCTTTATACTATGAACACAAGGGCAAGCTTGTTGTTTCTTCATATAAGGTCCAATCTACTGTTGTAGCAGAGGTATGGATTTGGCAGCTTGGTTCATGGAAAGAAGTTGGTGCCTTGCAATCTCATAGTTTAAAAGTAACACTGAAGGAATTCTCACATTTTGGATTTGATACTATTGGAGTAACGTCCTCAAAGAACTATTCTAATGAGACAGTATCTGAGTACAAGAGTGTTCACTCGGTAACTACAACTTCTAGTGAAACATTTGTTAGTTATGGTGAAACATTTGCAAATATCATTTTCAGGATGTGCAATTTAACACATCTCATAAAGGTTGAGCTCAAGAAATGTTGTATGTACTCAGCGAATCTGCTACTAGCTGCTACTCTGGTTTTTGACCCTGGACCACATCAATTAACGCAAGGTCGTGTTGCTGTCGGTGTGACATTTATTGAAACTATGCTCTACATCACTGTTACATGTTTCTCAGGGAAAACCATATTGAGAAATACAACAATGTTAAGGGATGGAAGACTTAAGATGATTGGCAATGATAATGTTGAAGGAATTTTGATTCCTTATAAGCAACTGCCTTTAGTTGGTGTTTTATATGATAATTATATCATGGATGGACTGCTAATTCTTTGGGAAGTTTCTGAAGCTAAAATTGTGTTCCTTGATGGTGAAAATGATCTAGAATTGAAATGTGAGGGTGATAAAAATTATGAACTGGACACCCATTTTGATGACGGACCAGACAATAGGAAAGGTGCATTTTCTTTGTATTTGGAACTATGGCATGCTGGCATATTTGACTTACTAGATTTAAGACAAAATCATGGAAAAGAAGGTTCAGCTGATATATGTGTCATAGAATTTGGTGGAACCATAGGTGATATTGAGTCCATGCATTTTATTCAAGCACTGGGACATTTTTCATATAGAGTATGTGCTAGCAAAGTTTGCTTGGTTCATGTTAGCCTTGTTCCTGTTTTAAATGTTGTTGGTGAACAAAAAACAAAACCAACTCAGCATAGTGTGAGAGGACTTAGAAGCCAAGGGCTGACTCCACAAATCTTGTCATGCCGCAGCACAATGGCACCAGATGAGAATGCAAAGACGGAACTCTCAATTTTGTCTACTTCCTGGGGATAATATAATTACTCTCTATGTTCCCACTATATGGCACATTCCTTTGCTTTTAAGAGTTCAGAATGCTCATGAAGTAATATTTAAAGTTATTTCCATGCTTTTAGTGACACAGTGGGATCCAGGAAAGTTATTGCAGCAATAAAGTTTTACAACCTTGAGGACAAGGTTGTTTTTTAAGGGGTTGGTAATGATAGAGTATGAAATTGAGCTTAAGTTATTTAAAATGATTTATGTTAGTTGGGCTTATCTTAGATATTATTTAGTTAGTCTTTTAATCTTTGGGCCTTTATGTTACTACCCACTATTGTCATCACTATATATGTACTCTTAATGAGAGAGTGAAAAGGAATCAATGAAATCAAAGTTATCTTTATTTTAATTTCCTTTACTTGTAGTGTTCTTCCCCTTTTAGTTAGAAAACCCTAGTTTTATAGTGTTGATAGGATTAGCTTCCTATCACAAAATGAAAAGAACATAACATGGGTGGTGGAGTTTTGTTTGAATTTGATGAATCTGGACATTCTTTAAGAAAAGGAGGATGATTTATATTTGTCTTCATCACTCACCAATGGTTGGATTTTGGTGTGTATATTACTGAGGCGACTAGAGAACGTTAACAAAGAGAATAAAGAGTTACCCATATCTCATCATATAGAATTGAGAAAATGTATTATTAAATTGAATATGGATTATCGGCAGCTTCCATGCTTGCAGCTGATTATGTAGCACAATTTAAGTTTAACCATTGAATTGATACAACCATTTTAGATTAAGAATTCAATCTTTTATAATTAAGAGCAATATTTTATACCTCTAATTATTTATCATGCATTGTTCAATTATAATGTAGTAAAATATTATTCATTTTAGTCATAACTAAACTTTTTGTCGGAAAAAAAATAATCGACTAATATATTCAAATTTCAGCAATACACAATTTTTATTAGATCCAAAACTAAATTATACACACACAATTGTTATTAAGATCCAAAAGTAAATATTAAAATTTTTAAATAATAAATATATTACGTGAATAATAATGTCATTTTTATCAGTGTGATCGATATTCAACACACACGTATGATTACATTCTATCTTATTATTGTTATTTTTTTGAGTATAATAAAATTTTGTCCCTATAAAATTATCAAATTTTATTTTTGATTCATATTAAAGAAATTATATGTTTTAGTCGCCACAAAATTATTATGCACGTTTTTTTAGTCCCTGCTGTTAAACCGATGTGTATTTTCGAAAGATTGTTTTATAGAAATGTTTATAACGTTATAAAAATTCCTCGAAAAAAATAGAACTCAAAATTTGATTTCTATGTCGAAATTTACATTACTTTTATAATTATCTTTTGAAATTTAAAAAATTCATATTTAATTCTTCTCATTTTAAAAAAATTTATAATTTATAAAGGAATATTTTATAATATTCTAAACACGTAAGAAAAAAAGTGTTCTAAAATTTAAAAGTTTAAGAAGAATTAAACTCGTTTCAAAATTTTGTAAGGATTAAAATATGTCATTTTTTAAAGAGACTGAAAAATGAAATTTGAAATATTTAGGGACCAAAATATATTTAACCCTTGTTTTTTAAATATATTGTTGACAGTAATATTATTTTTTAAAGTTATAATAAAATAGATTTTGTTGAATTAACTAAAGAAAATTATAAGCTTTTCGAATTAATTTTATTTAATAATTAGACTAAGAAACTAATTTAATAAATAAATATTTTATATATATATATATATATATATATATATATATATATATATATATATATATATATATATATATATATATATATATATATATATATATATATATATATATATATATATATATATATATATATATATACATGGTAAATATCTTTACAATAGAAATAAACTTTTTTCAAATATTTTTGTTTTTTTTTCATGATACATTAAAATAATTTAATAAATTTTGTTTAATTAATTAAATTTTAAATTAAAAAATTAGAAAATTATTAAACTATTAATTTTTTATACACAAAAAAAAAAATTTAAAATACAACTAAAATTTTAATAAAAGTTTTTTATGTTTTTTCCATGATACACAAAGTTAATACTACAACTTTTTCTGACTTGATATAATTTAAGAAAAAAATTTAAGTATATATATACCCAATAAATATCTTTATAAAAAGAGGAAAAGTTTTTAAAATACTTTTTGTATTTTTTTTCCATGATAAATTAAATCAATTTAATATTTGTATTACTTTTGTTGAGTTAATTTAATTTAATAATAGCACTAAGAAACTAATTTAATTAATAGTTTTAATATACACAAAAAAATATTTACATTACATTTAAAAATTAATCAAAATCTTTTTGAATTGTTCCTAGGATATAGTAAATTAGTTTAATAATACTATATATTTTGTTGAATTAAATTAATTTAATACCAACATATTGAAACTAATTTATGTAATGAATTTTATATACACAATATATATCTTTACAACACAGCTAATATTTTAAAATATTTTTGTATTTTTCCATGATACATTAAATTAGTTTAAAAATACTATGGTTTTTTTAATTAATTTAATTTAATAATAACATTAAGAAATTAATTTTATCAATAATATTTATAAACACAAAAAATATTTTCAATACAACGAAAAATTAATTAAAAGAGTTTTGGATATTTTTTCAAAGATACACAAAATTACTTTACGGTATGTTTGAAATTTTGAAAAGAAGCGTAGGGAAGAACATTGAAAAAATGAAAATAATTGTAATATAATACCACAAAATTAATGTTTTTCACTCATAATTTATTTCAACCTCTTTATATGTCTACTTCTATATTGAAATAACACCACAAAACACTGCTAATAACGTGCTTCTCCTAAGGAGAGGCTCAATAAAATCCAATGAAAAATCATCGGAGCTCTTCTTGAATAATCCATAACAACCGGCAGAATTAGTATTAGAAGCAAACGATCTCTCAACATTGCACTTTATACAACTATGAAGAGGGAGATTCCAAAAAATCTCTTTAATTAGAGAGTCCCTTGGAGGATGAGTGAGGACCAGAAAATCTTTAAGGAATGCAAAATAAAATTGGTTGTATTTGAATATGAGGTTGGATTTAGAGTATGACAACTTAACTTGCACCATAATGAGAGCACGAAATGTGGAAAGATTAGAAGACATGTCATGATACCTTATAGAATTTCTTGCATTCCAAATGGAATTCATAAAAATACATGCAACTAGGACTGTAAGGATGCCTTTAGGAGAGTTTGATTTTCAAGAGGCTTCCCAAAAGTTAGCAGAAGAAATCTGGATCAGCAAGTTGAGCAATTTACAGAGCTGTTTCCAGAGCTTTGTGGCAAAAGAATAGTTAAAAAGAGATTATGTATGGTTTCTGCATTCCTATTACTAAGGGACTTTATTATAGAGAAATCTCCATGCCAAAAGGGATTTAGAATGAGGGATATCTAAACTTCAAATAGAAGAAGCTCGTGGAGGAGAAGACTGAAGGTGTTGTTTAAACTGATAAACATCCTATAATGTCAAGTGACCATTAGTGGACCCTATCCATTTAAGTTGATCCTCACACAAGCCATCTTATAGATAATAACCTGCAATTCTTTCCTCTAAAAAGGGAAACAAGTCATACCATGTTGTGGGAAAAGACTCATAGTTGTTGACTATATAATCGTAGAATATACTATTTAAATATATGTTCAACTTGGGAAGACTGTTTGAATCTAACTCATTGATAAGAAGCAATCCACACCATGAGTTCTTCCAAAGTCTGATCCTAGAACCATTACCCAAAGACCAAGATGCGTGATCCATTCCAATAGAATATTTTGAATTAATCCCTAGCCAGAGACTAAGATGATTGATTTTAAAGAAAAAATTGGGTAGACAAATTTTGTGTGTTGGTTGATTTAAAAATAAATAAAAACTTTATCGCACTAAGGCAAAAAGATAGTTGTTTGTTGGTTGTATTCGTTATTTAGAAGGAATATCAATATTTGAACAAGCAAGCGGTATGACTTTTGTCCAAACACTCTAGGATAAAAGGGATGTACATCCAATTAGTCTTTTTTTTAAATCATGTTTTGGTTATCAGATTCAAAACGATAAAGTTGTACAAATTGCGTCTTAAAAACTCGATGATTAAAATATATGTACACCTATTTAACTGATTTTCATGCAATTTGATGTAGAAGATAATATCTAGAAAAATTAAATTATTCTTGAAAAAAAACTTAAACGAACCACCATTTTTTCGATTTTCATGCATCTCGTAACCCATCTCTCGTTCCTTAACATAGAGAATTTAATTCAATGACTTTAGTTCTTCATAGAAACGGTTCTTTCTCTTCTAGTTTATTTTAAAAGCATCAACTTGTTGATAATTTTGATTCATCATCATCACTGCCATCGTAATAATCATCAAATAATAATGTTGATGATAGTGACGATGATGAGTCTGAATTAGTCAACAAATTGATGCTTTTCAAAATCAATTAAAAGAGAAGGAATTGTTGCTATGAAGAACTTAGGACATTGAACCAAATTCTCTATGTTAAAGAGCGAAATATGAGTTACGAGACGCATGCAATTCGAAAAACATTGAGTGATCAAAGTCAGTTTTCAAATATAACTTAATTTTCAAATTATTATTTTTTAAATCAATTTAAATGAATGCATGTTTAGTGAAGACTTTGTGAAACAAATCTACATATGACATAATAAACTTAACTGGATCTTCTATCAATCTACGTAAGAAATTAATGCTGCAAGATTCAAAAAAACAAAATATTGTTAAGTTGCAGGAAGGTTATTTCTTATTACTTAGCAATGTTTTGCTTTTGTCAACAAACAAAAAACAACATACAACAAGATATCAAATCATTAAATATTTCACGAATGTACCTTTTATTTAAAAGATTCATGAAAAATGAAGACAGAGAAATGATATACTTATCTCAAAATGAATTGAAGTTGATCTACTTTATGTTGCTATGAAAAAAATACAAGGCAGATGAAGCTTCCACAATAGTTTCATCCGGGTTGTATTTTTTATCAATAGAAACACAAACCATTTCTGAACCACACCAATTCTTTGTGGCTTAACAATGTTCTGTTCTTGTTATGAGAATCATTTATCAACAACAACAACATACAACAACATTTATCAATATTTATCAAAAAAACAAGAACAACGTACAACAACGTATTAACTCATAAAATGTTCCATGAATATACCCTTTATTGAAAAGATTCGTGGAAAATGAAGAAGTTCTTCATGTGTTATTTCTCCATAGCAACACAAATAATTTGTAAACCCTACAAATCAAAAAACAACATATGCCAAATGTAAACAGTGTCAAACATGGAACTGACATAACACAAAAAAACGAAAAAAAATCATGCAAGGTGAAATTTCTTTGTAATACGAAATGGAACGATAAAGATTCATGAAAAATGAAGACAGAGAAATGATATACTTTTCTCAAAATGAATTGAAGTTAATCTACTTTATGTTGCTATGGAAAAAATACAAGGCAGATGAATCTTTCACAATAGCTTCATTCGAGTTATATTTTTTCTCCATAGAAACACAAATCAGTTGTGAACCGTACTAATTCTTTGTGACTTAACAATGTTCTGTTCTTGTTATGAGAAACATTTATTAACAACAACAACATACAACAACACTTATCAATATTTATCAACAAAACAAGAACAACGTACAACAATGTATTAACTCATAAAATAATTCATGAATATACCCTTTATTAAAAAGATTCGTGGAAAATGAAGAAGTCCTTCATGTGTTGTTCTCCATAGCAACACAAATAATTTGTAAACCTTACAAATCAAAAAACAACATATGCCAAATGTAAATAGTGTCAAACAAGGAACTGAGATAACACAAAAAAACGAAAAAAATCATGCAAGGTGAAAACTCTTTGGAATACGAAATGTAACGATAAAGATTCATGAAAAATGAAGACAGAGAAATGATATACTTATCTCGAAATGATTTGAAGTTGATCTACTTTATGTTGCTATGAAAAAAATACAAAGCAGATGAAGCTTCCACAATAGCTTCATTCGGGTTGTATTTTTTCTTCATAGAAACACAAACCATTTGTGAACCGCACCAATTCTTTGTGGCTTAACAATGTTCTGTTCTTGTTATGAGAATCATTTGTCAACAACAACAACATACAACAACAATTATCAATATTTATCACAAAAACAATAACAACGTACAACGACGTATTAACTCATAAAATGTTCCATGAATATACCCTTTATTGAAAAGATTCCTGGAAAATGAAGAAGTTCTTCATGTGTTGTTTCTCCATAGCAACACAAATAATTTGTAAACTCTACAAATCAAAAAACAACATATGCCAAATGTAAACAGTGTCAAACATGGAACTGAGATAACACAAAAAAACGAAGAAAAAAATCATGCAAGGTGAAAACTCTTTGTAATACGAAATGGAACGATAAAGATTCATGAAAAATGAAGACATAGAAATGATATACTTTTCGCAAAATGAATAGAAGTTGATCTACTTTATGTTGCTATGAAAAAAATACAAGGCAGATGAAGCTTCCACAATAGCTTCATTCAGGTTGTTTTTTTTCTCCATAGAAACACAAACCATTTGTGAACAACACCAATTCTTTGTGGCTTAACAATGTTATGTTCTTGTTATGAGAATCATTTGTCAACAACAACAACATACAACAACACTTATCAATATTTATCAACAAAACAAGAACAACGTACAACAATGTATTAACTCATAAAATGTTTCATGAATATTCCCTTTATTAAAAAGATTCGTGGAAAATGAAGAAGTTCTTCATGTGTTGTTTCTCCATAGTAACAAAAATAATGTGTAAACCCTACAAATCAAAAAATAACATATGCCAAATGTAAATAGTGTCAAATATGGAAATGAGATAACACAAAAAAACAAAAAAAAATCATGCAAGGTGAAAACTCTTTGTAATACGAAATGGAACGATAAAGATTCATGCAAAATGAAGACAGAGAAATGATATACTTATCTCAAAATGAATTGAAGTTGATCTATTTTATGTTTCTATGAAAAAAATACAAGGCATATGAAGCTTCCACAATAGCTTCATTCGGGTTGTATTTTTTCTCCATAGAAACACAAACCATTTGTGAACCGCACCAATTCTTTGTGGCTTAACAATGTTCTGTTCTTGTTATGAGAATCATTTGTCAACACCAACAATTATCAATATTTATCACTAAAACAATAACAACGTACAACGACGCATTAACTCATAAAATGTTCCATGAATATACCCTTTATTGAAAAGATTCGTGGAAAATGAAGAAGTTCTTCATGTGTTGTTTCTCCATAGCAACACAAATAATTTGTAAACTCTACAAATCAAAAAACACCATATGCCAAAAGTAAAAAGTGTCAAACATGGAACTGAGATAGCACAAAAAAACGAAAAAAATCATGCAAGGTGAAAAGTCTTTGTGATACGAAATGGAACAATAAAGAAGAAAGCGTATGAAAAACAAAGATAAATAAGGAGAAAACTCTTTGTAATACATATAAAAATGGAAGAAAGTGTGTGAATAACATGGAAGAAAGATTATGAAGAAGAAAGATAAAGCGTATGAACTTGATTACTTTTTATTAAAAAGGTTCACTGTATGCGCATGAGAAAGATGTTAGGGTTTTATATATATATATATATATATATATATATATATATACATACTGTTAACAAAAATAGTTTTTTAATGTAAGTACTATTCACAACGGTTTCTAGAGATAACTTTGGTAAAAAGTATTTTAATATTAATATATTTATATGACTATAAGGACAAGCCCTTTTGTAACGAAACAAATATAAAAAAATTGTTGGTGCTGAGAATTGAATCAAGTAACATTTCATCTATCACAACTATTGTTATTAAGGACCGTGATGAAATGTCTTATAATAAAATAATAAATAATTTAGACGAGCGAAAATGAGTTATTACTAAGGTTGTTTAAACGAATGTAGTAATATGGTGTTACCAAATGTATTGCTTGTAGTAGGGTAAAATATTTAACATCAAATATATATTATATATTAGCATGGATAACACTCATACACCACACATACAACAATAGCACTCAAACATCATGACATATGTTCTATAACTTTATCATATCTAAAATTCTCATAACTCCTATTGAGGTGGGACCAAAGGTAAATGAAAGCTAACAAAAAGATCTAGCTAATACGAAGATAAAAAATGAAACAACAAAGTTTTGAAATTGATTTTCATAGACAACACAGAGTGAAATTTAGGAGTTTTGATTACTTTATGCCATTAGTTATCATCCTAAATATGTATCTATGAAGTGTTCAAAAGGTAAACTCAAACAGCTAACATAAATAACAAAAATACAACATATTTAAGAGTATAGCAACATATAAGAACAAGAACTCAACAACACATAAAAGAATAGAAATGCAAGATTTGGGAAAAGAGATTACCAACAATGAAGCTTTTGGATATGAAAGATGTTAGTGTTATTTGCAAGACCAAACAATTACCTCTTCCTCCCACACTCACAATAAAAGAAACTACTTTTATCGATCAAATTTTTCAGCACTTCTTTACTCTTAAAAAGCTCAATTTTCACACAAGACTACTATTTATAGTGAAATACTAGAGTTTTGAGTGAGGATAATTGTAACGCCCGTATTTATTATTTCGTATTTTATTTTATTATTTGTGAATTATGTGGATTAAGTGTGTTTATATGTGCTTATGTGGCTTTATGTTATTTATTGAGTTTTACTAGTAAATTACAAGTTGGTGATTAGACTAGTTATTGGGTCTATGATAGGATTAGAATTAGAGAGGTGTTAATTAGGTCCCATTAGCAATTAGAAGATAGTAAGGGTTTAACAAAACAAGAGTTTTAGAGGAAGATATAATTAGAAGCTCATTTGGGATTTTTGGTGAAAGAAGAGAAGAGAAGAGAAGAGAAAGAGAGATTGAAGATTAGAGTTGGCTTCAATCCAAATCCCAAGTGTCATACCCCAAAATTTTCCCATCATATTCCAAGATATTTTGACTCACCTAACTCTCAATTGCTCAAGACAATATATGAACTGAGCACACTTACTCCCTCCTAAGCAACAAGATCCAAAATTAGGGTTTTTGATTTAATCAAGGAAAATCAACTTATGATGCCTCGAATGAACCTCATGGATTCTCATATGATTCAAAGGATCCTCATGCTAAGTTTCAAGCTTTGATTCACAAGATTGCTCAGTCAACAGTTCAAAAGGTCAAAAGTCGACTAGTTTGACCTAAAAGTCAACTATGGTCAAATCACAGTCAAAACTCCTGATTTTTTGTCAACATCAATATTTTGAAAACAAATTCATCATTTGATCAAGGATTGATCCTGATTCATCAAGGAAAAGCTCAGAAATCAACAAAGGGACAAGTTGCTAAATTAGGGTTTATAGGAGAAAGTTAACCCAACTTTGACCGATCATATCTCTCCCATACTTTCTCAGAAATTTCCCAACCAAAGCTCACTCTCAAGGAAATTCAATTTTATACAACTTTGATGTTGGGCCCAAGGTCAAGAAATGCTTCCGCATAAGAGATATAAGCCAAAACATTACAGGTCCTTTTGAAAGTTCACAAAAAGCAGTTTTTTGTCAGGAGCCATATCATCAAGATAAAATCCTCAAATTCAAAAAGTATTCCAAAGTGGCTTTTAGAGGACATCTTGGGGTTTCTAAAAAATCCTAGAATATCTTTATATGACAAATATTGAGGGAGTTATGATTTTCTAAAGTTGGACAGATTTAGAGAAATGCACAAAAGTCAACTTGAACAAAATGGTTTATTTTGACTAATGGGCCTAAGTTTGGGTTTCTACACATGATCATAAGTCCAATAAGAGCCCATAAAATTGTTTTCATATTTTTGTGCTATTTATTTGATTTATTTGACTTTTATTCACTTAAAAAACAAAATAAATTAAGTAAAAGGTCAAAAATAATGAATTAAATTATGGGGCTTTAATGGATCATGTAAAGGCCCAAAAAGCATCTTGATGACCAAATAATTTCGTTCTTGCATGATTTTGGATTTTATTTTATTTGTTTTGATTATGATTCATTTAAAATCAAAATAAATTGAATAAATATCAAATAAAATATATGAGGCGCATGGCTTGTGATTGAAATCAGAAAATTCATTTAACATTAATCTTGAGGGCCAAGAAAATGATTAGGGATTGATTGGTACATGGTTGAGCTCAAAATAGAAGTTTCAAATATTTTCTAAAATCAAATTTCAATCAATCAATTTGTGGAGATTTGATGCATCTTAACTGACCTAATTCCTTCTAATATATATACTCATCAAGCTCAGAAAAGTAGGGGACGAAAAAAGGAGCAAGAACTAGGGTTTCTACAAGTTACAAAAATCAAAGAAAATTGCAAAATTCAGATCACGAGGTCAAGCAAGTTCCAAATCCAAGCAAGCACTCCAATCACTGCTTCAAGTCGTGTAGGGTAAGGAGGATGCACTGGTCAATCCCCATGCTGCCCAGAATGCAAGCTACGAGTTCATCATCTTCATCATGTTAGGTTTTTCGTTTTTAATTATGTATTGTGTTTTAATCTGAATCGGCCGTGTATTTGTGTTTATAATGATGTTTGGAGCCTATTAGATCCACCGTTTATGATTTTTTGTGCAGGGATAAGGGTGTGCCATTGTTAGGGCACTTGAGTTTGAATGCTTGCGTTTTCCCGCATGCGTATGGTTTAAGGCCAAACAAACTATCCAATCGTGTTCGCAAGTGCCTGAAGAAGCGATTTGGGCGCTTTATTTGTGTCACTAACGTGTAGTTTCCAAGTTTTTGTTGTTTAGAGAGGTCGAAAGAATAGTCGCAGGTAAAACCGCAGCGGAATTCCCAACAAAATCCGAAGGTAATCCAAATTTTTTTTTTACGATGCAGCGGTAGGGATGATGAACAGTGGATGGATCCAGTCATCCACGCGTGTCAGGATGCTCGTGGCCGGTCAAATCTCCCCCCTCTCTCTCTCCATGCATGGAACGTTGCTATTGGACTGGTCAAAGAATCTTGTTCTTCTTTCCGATTGTCATTGGTTGAGACATTCTTGTTATGAGAATCATTTGTCAACAACAACAACATACAACAACAATTATCAATATTTATCACTAAAACAATAACAACGTACAACGACGTATTAACTCATAAAATGTTCCATGAATATACCCTTTATTGAAAAGATTCGTGGAAAATGAAGAAGTTCTTCATGTGTTGTTTCTCCATAGCAACACAAATAATTTGTAAACTCTACAAATCAAAAAACAACATATGCCAAATGTAAACAGTGTCAAACATGGAACTGAGATAACACAAAAAAACGAAAAAAAATTCATGCAAGGTGAAAGCTCTTCGTAATACGAAATGGAACAATAAAGATTCATGAAAAATGAAGACAGAGAAATGATATACTTTTCGCAAAATGAGTAGAAGTTGATCTACTTTATGTTGCTATGAAAAAAATACAAGGCAGATGAAGCTTCCACAATAGCTTCATTCGGGTTGTATTTTTTCTCCATAGAAACACAAACCATTTGTGAACAGCACCAATTCTTTGTGGCTTAACAATGTTATGTTCTTGTTATGAGAATCATTTGTCAACAACAACAACATACAACAACACTTATCAATATTTATCAACAAAACAAGAACAACGTACAACAATGTATTAACTCATAAAATGTTTCATGAATATTCCCTTTATTAAAAAGATTCGTGGAAAATGAAGAAGTTCTTCATATGTTGTTTCTCCATAGTAACAAAAATAATCTGTAAACCATACAAATCAAAAAATAACATATGCCAAATGTAAATAGTGTCAAATATGGAAATGAGATAACACAAAAAAACAAAAAAAAAATCATGCAAGGTGAAAACTCTTTGTAATACGAAATGGAACGATAAAGATTCATGCAAAATGAAGACAGAGAAATGATATACTTATCTCAAAATGAATTGAAGTTGATCTACTTTATGTTGCTATCAAAAAAAATACAAGGCAGATGAATCTTCCATAATAGCTTCATTCGGGTTGTATTTTGTCTCAATAGAAACACAAACCAGTTGTGAATCGCACCAATTCTCTGTGACTTAATAATGTTCTGTTCTTGTTATGAGAAACATTTATCAACAACAACAACATACAACAATAGTTATCAATATTTATCAAAAAAATAAGAACAACGTACAACAATGTATTAACTCATAAAATGTTTCATGAATATACCCTTTATTGAAAAGATTCGTGGAAAATGAAGACGTTCTTCATGTGTTGTTTCTCCATAGCAACACAAATAATTTGTAAGCCCTAAAAATCAAAAAACACCATATGCCAAAAGTAAAAAGTGTCAAACATGGAACTGAGATAACACAAAAAAACGAAAAAAAATCATGCAAGGTGAAAACTTTTTGTGATACGAAATGGAACAATAAAGAAGAAAGCGTATGAAAAACAAAGATAAATAAGGAGAAAACTCTTTGTAATACATATAAAAATGGAAGAAAGTGTGTGAATAACATGGAAGAAAGATTATGAAGAAGAAAGATAAAGCGTATGAACTTGATTACTTTTTATTAAAAAGGTTCACTGTATGCGCATGAGAAAGATGTTAGGGTTATATATATATATATATATATATATATATATATATATATATATATATATATATATATATATACTGTTAACAAAAATAGTTTTTTAATGTAAGTACTATTCACAACGGTTTCTAGAGATAACTTTGGTAAAAAGTATTTTAATATTAATATATTTATATGACTATAAGGACAAGCCCTTTTGTAACGAAACAAATATAAAAAAATTGTTGGTGCTGAGAATCGAATCAAGTAACATTTCATCTATCACAACTGTTGTTATTAAGGACCGTGATGAAATGCCTTATAATAAAATAATAAATAATTTAGACGAGCGAAAATGAGTTATTACTAACGTTGTTTAAATGAACGTAGTAATATGGTGTTACCAAATGTATATTTTGTAGTAGGGTAAAATATTTAACATCAAATATATATTATATATTAGCATGGATAACACTCATACACCACACATACAACAATAGCACTCAAACATCATGACATATGTTCTATAACTTTAAAGCTAACAAAAAGATCTAGCTAATACGAAGATAAAAAATGAAACAACAAAGTTTTGAAATTGATTTTCATAGACAACACAGAGTGAAATTTAGGAGTTTTGATTACTTTATGCCATTAGTTATCCTCCTAAATATGTATCTATGAAGTGTTCAAAAGGTAAACTCAAACAGCTAACATAAATAACAAAAATACAACATATTTAAGAGTATAGCAACATATAAGAACAAGAACTCAACAACACATAAAAGAATAAAAATGCAAGATTTGGGAAAAGAGATTACCAACAATGAAGCTTTTGGATATGAAAGATGTTAGTGTTATTTGCAAGACCAAACAATTACCTCTTCCTCCCACACTCACAATAAAAGAAACTACTTTTATCGATCAAATTTTTCAGCACTTCTTTACTCTTAAAAAGCTCAATTTTCACACAAGACTACTATTTATAGTGAACTACTAGAGTTTTGAGTGAGGATAATTGTAACGCCCGTATTTATTATTTCGTATTTTATTTTATTATTTGTGAATTATGTGGATTAAGTGTGTTTATATGTGCTTATGTGGCTTTATGTTATTTATTGAGTTTTACTAGTAAATTACAAGTTGGTGATTAGACTAGTTATTGGGCCTATGATAGGATTAGAATTAGAGAGGTGTTAATTAGGTCCCATTAGCTATTAGAAGATAGTAAGGGTTTAACTAAACAAGAGTTTTAGAGGAAGATATAATTAGAAGCTCATTTGGGATTTTTGGTGAAAGAAGAGAAGAGAAGAGAAAGAGAGATTGAAGATTAGAGTTGGCTTCAATCCAAATCTCAAGTGTCATACCCCAAAATTTTCCCATCATATTCCAAGATATTTTGACTCACCTAACTCTCAATTGCTCAAGACAATATATGAACTGAGCACACTTACTCCCTCCTAAGCAACAAGATCCAAAATTAGGGTTTCTGATTTAATCAAGGAAAATCAACTTATGATGCCTCAAATGAACCTCATGGATTCTCATATGATTCAAAGGATCCTCATGCTAAGTTTCAAGCTTTGATTCACAAGATTGCTCAGTCAACAGTTCAAAAGGTCAAAAGTCGACTAGTTTGACCTAAAAGTCAACTATGGTCAAATCACAGTCAAAACTCCTGATTTTTTGTCAACATCAATATTTTGAAAACAAATTCATCATTTGATCAAGGATTGATCCTGATTCATCAAGGAAAAGCTCAGAAATCAACAAAGGGACAAGTTGCAAAATTAGGGTTTATAGGAGAAAGTTAACCCAACTTTGACCGATCATATCTCTCCCATACTTTCTCAGAAATTTCTCAACCAAAGCTCATTCTCAAGGAAATTCAATTTTATACAACTTTGATGTTGGGCCCAAGGTCAAGAAATGCTTCCGCATAAGAGATATAAGCCAAAACATTACAGGTCCTTTTGAAAGTTCACAAAAAGCGGTTTTTTGTCAGGAGCCATATCATCAAGATAAAATCCTCAAATTCAAAAAGTGTTCCAAAGTGGCTTTTAGAGGACATCTTGGGGTTTCTGAAAAATCCTAGAACATCTTTATATGACAAATATTGAGGGAGTTATGATTTTCTAAAGTTGGACAGTTTTAGAGAAATGCACAAAAGTCAACTTGAACAAAATGGTTTATTTTGACTAATGGGCCTAAGTTTGGGTTTCTACACATGATCATAAGTCCAATAAGAGCCCATAAAATTGTTTTCATATTTTTGTGCTATTTATTTGATTTATTTGACTTTTATTCACTGAAAAAACAAAATAAATTAAGTGAAAGGTCAAAAATAATGAATTAAATTATGGGGCTTTATTATGGATCATGTAAAGGCCCAAAAAGCATCATGATGACCAAATAATTTCGTTCTTGCATGATTTTGGATTTTATTTTATTTGTTTTGATTATGATTCATTTAAAATCAAAATAAATTGAATAAATATCAAATAAAATATATGAGGCGCATGGCTTGTGATTGAAATCAGAAAATTCATTTAACATTAATCTTGAGGGCCAAGAAAATGATTAGGGATTGATTGGTACATGGTTGAGCTCAAAATAGAAGTTTCATATATTTTCTAAAATCAAATTTCAATCAATCAATTTGTGGAGATTTGATGCATCTTAACTAACCTAATTCCTTCTAATATATATACTCATCAAGCTCAGAAAAGTATGGGACGAAAAAAGGAGCAAGAACTAGGGTTTCTACAAGTTACAAAAATCAAAGAAAATTGCAAAATTCAGATCACGAGGTCAAGCAAGTTCTAAATCCAAGCAAGCACTCCAATCACTGCTTCAAGTCGTGTAGGGTAAGGAGGATGCACTGGTCAATCCCCATGCTGCCCAGAATGCAAGCTACGAGTTCATCATCTTCATCATGTTAGGTTTTTCGTTTTTAATTATGTATTGTGTTTTAATCTGAATCGGCCGTGTATTTGTGTTTATAATGATGTTTGGAGCCTATTAGATCCACCGTTTATGATTTTTTGTGCAGGGATAAGGGTGTGCCATTGTTAGGGCACTTGAGTTTGAATGCTTGCGTTTTCCCGCATGCGTATGGTTTAAGGCCAAACAAACTATCCAATCGTGTTCGCAAGGGCCTGAAGATGCGATCTGGGCGCTTTATTTGTGTCACTAACGTGTAGTTTCCAAGTTTTTGTTGTTTACAGAGGTCGAAAGAATAGTCGCGGGTAAAACCGCAGCGGAATTCCCAACAAAATCCGCAGGTAATCTAATTTTTTTTTTACGATGCAGCGGTAGGGATGATAAACAGTGGATGGATCCAGTCATCCACGCGTGTCAGGATGCTAGTGGGCGGTCAAATCTCCCCCCTCTCTCTCCATGCGTGGAACGTTGCTATTGGACTGGTCAAAGAATCTTGTTCTTCTCTCCGATTGTCATTGGTTGAGACATGAAGCGCGTGGGCCCATCTTGACCAGTTTATTGAAAACAACATTTAAAAACATTTTTTATATATAATAATTATGAATGAAATTTATAACAAATTGAATTTCCAGCGCGTTTGGCCAAAGGGGTTCGTTAGCATCTGGATAAACCTGGGTTCGAGCCCTGGTTTTAACATCTTTTTTCTTGAATATGTTTCTTACAGATTCAGTGCTTCAGGACCACATGGACGCACGATGCACCCCCAGGTACCAGCCTTGGATTTTCATCAGTCTAGATCTGAAGGATCAGGATTGCCAGTCCACCATGGACCCTCACCAACCAACCACACACGATCAGCGCCCAGGTTCCTTTACCATTTTTTATATATATTTATTTATACAATTAATTTTTACTCTTCTTTTTTTAACAAACCAATTACATTTTTTTTTAATCTAAACCAAAACCTTTCCTTTAAATAATGAAAACAAAATTTTATTTTTTAGGTTCATAATTTTAATCTCGATTTTATTTTTAAGTTTACAATTTTAAACCCTGATTTTTTTTAGGTTTATTTTTATCTTTTTAACTATAGTTACGATCTTAGGTTTTTTGACCTTTAATTTTTGCCTTGCCTTTATTTATTTTATTAACTATGGTTAACTTGTTCCCCATTTGGGGTTTGCTTAATTATGTTTATTTTATTCATTCGCCTAATTTTTGTATCTGCCCCAAAGCCATGTAATAGACTTTAGGTTATGTTTCTGCCTTTTATTTTCCGCATCCACAGGTGTTTATTGTAATAGTGTAGGAACTTATATTCTTTGCCCTTTTAAGTTCTGCTTTATTATACTGCGTGGTTAGTAAAATAGGGAGTGACAACTAATCATTGAACGTAGCTCATAAACTGCAAAGATAAATATTCGAATTGAACTCACGTGATTGGTGCACACACACACCTTTAAGGTAACCACTCTTACGCTGCCTTCTCGATAAAATAGTCAAGTCCCTTCGAGCGTAGCGACTCCTTAGCCTGTTGCCTTCGATCAAATCATCATAGTCCCTCGATATAAAGATCATAGTCCCTTCGAGTTGCCTACGATAAATATGATCTCGTCCCTCGACGTTGCCTCGATAAATGTTGATCGTCCCTTCGAATGCTAAGGAGTCTTTACGTGTTGCCTAAATGACTATTATATCCTTCCCTTAGACTACCTGCCCCCTTTATGGTAGGGACAGTCTTGTGGCGAATGATTATTCTCGATGACCCTTTGATGACCCGCACATCCAATTGAAAGACTTCCTGCCCTCTCATGGTATGGATAGACCCTTTCGCCCGAAAGATTTAAAGAACATGAAAGACAAACTTAGGGTAGGTAATTCTTAAATGCTTGCTCCCACATTCAAACTTTCAAATTACTTTTCACACCTCCTTTTCAAACCAATTCAAAAAGGCTACGCTTATTTACAAGCAAAAGTTCTTATTCAAATTTTTTTACTATTCACACACGACACTCTTTCAAACAATTCAAACAAAGTGAGCTAAGCAATTAAGAGCCCATGGATAACCATGGATACAAAGGGTGCTTTAAACCTTCCCTTTGTATAACCTACCCCCCGAACTCAAAATCTTTCAAAGGTCTTTCCTGTTCTTTTTGCCTTTCCAATTGGATAAAATAAAAGTCGGTGGCGACTCTTGCTTACCGCGACATTTTCTTTAAAGTCAGTTCACCGTATTACAGAACTGGCGACTCTGCTGGGGATTTTTTTGAATAAAAGAGGGGTTACCTTAAATTTTAGGATCACTTAAATGTTTTCTATTGTTTGCTTTGCTTGCTTTATTTTAAAGGTTGCTTGGGATTTAAATGAAGGACGGATCCTATACCCGGATTCAAGTACACTTAAGATAGGAGTGGCATAGTCATGGCGACGTCTTTCACATATGTGGGAGATGAGCCAATATGAAGTTCACACGTAAGTTAGGACTCCATAGATATATACACACCTTTCTCAAATGAGGGAGGTCTATGTATGTACCTTTGGGTGCGACGGAGCTTAAGGACCTTTAGTTACCCTTTAACCCATCTTGGCCTTTAGGACATAGTGGGGGGGGGGCTACTCTTAACAAATGTTGAGGGCCTAGTCGCTACCCGATACTACAACTCAGATAGGTTCTTTCTTAAAGTATCATTGCATGATGCAAATGCATCATGTCCGAGGGTGCTTTAGAGGGCCTGACAATTCTGAGTAACTGGTATAACCCTGTTACTAAATTCACTCTTATCCATAGAAGTACCTTTGGGAAGGGTAGTTACCTGGTCAGACACCATGCAAGCCTTTAAACCTAAGGACACTTGTGTTACTTGCTTGTGTGTGCTGCTAACCCTTTGATTTCCTGATGCACTGCATTCGCATAACATCATGACATCATAACATCATAACATCATAACATCATAACATCACATGTTAACTAACCCTTTCAAGGATCTTAGGAATTTAGGGCGCACAATTTCAGGTGCTCTTATCAAGGACTGAATTCCTAATCAAGGGGCAAGAGGATTTACTTTCCTCTGGCCATTTGTCTTCCAAATCAGAGACATTGTACCTATCAAGGGGCAAGAGGATTTATTTTCCTCTAGCCATATGCCTTCAAATTCAGAGGTATCCTGAATCAAAGGCTATGACCCACTGGATATGGTGAGCTTGATTCCCATAGAAGAGCATCCAAGAGTCATAATTCTTCAAACAAAGACGCGACCAAATCATTTTCTAATATTGCTAACTAAATTCCTAAAGATCCTTGAAAAGATTGCATTTGCATTCATAACATCACATAAAACTAACTTTTCCTTTCAGGTCAACCAACTGGTCAGACAAATACCATCAACAAATCATTCCCAATCAGATGAACATTCTGGAAGCTTGACCCCCAGACTTTTGAAACATTCCAATCAGATATACATTCCGGAAGCTCGAATCCTGGACATTCTGAAAGTTCCAATTAGATGAACATTCTGGAAGCTTGACCCCCAGACTTTTGAAACATTCCAATCAGATATACATTCCGGAAGCTCGAACCCCGGACATTCTGAAAGTTCCAATCAGATGAACATTCTGGAAGCTTGACCCCCAGACTTCTGAAACATTCTTATCAGATACACATTCCGGAAGCTCGAACCCCGGATACTCTGAATCTCTACACCAGTTCCACAACAACGATGCAAGCCAGACATGCCTAAGCGTCAATTCACCCAGATTAATATGTCACTGGCTCAAGCATTACAATACTTGTTGAAATCAGAGTTGATTACTTTAAAGGATCCCCTTAAGAATCCTAGTACTTCTGCTCGTGGCTATAGTCCCAATGCGAGGTGTGCATACCACTCCAATATCCCTGGACATGATACGAATGATCGTTGGCCATTGAAAAATAAGATCCAAGACATGATCGATGCTGTTGAAATTGAGTTCAATCCTCCTAAGACCCCTGTGGTGATCACTGCTCCCATGCCTAATCATGACAAGACTAATTAATGTCTAGAAGGATAGACTGTTGGTTCATTAGATTTACTTTCATTTGCAAATTCTATCTTGTTTGTTTAAACATTCGACTTATGATAGACATTATATGTTTTAAGTAATCATCAGTGCATTGCATATGTTTGTCTTGAATAAATTATTTCGCTATCACTCATTTAAACTGCATCTTTACTTTGCATATGTTTTGTGATACTCAACTCCTGCTAAAGCTATATGCCTTTTGAGGGAGGATGACGAAAATTATACCGCAACCTCATACAATATGCTTTCGAACAGACTATGCTGACGATGTACAAGCATTGTTTCAATTCCTAAACAGTGGAGATATAAGGATGTTAATCCCTCGTCAACCCCTTTGAGCCTAAGGTGTAGGAGTTTTCTTTCACGTGCAAATTGAAACCCTTTGATCATAATCTGGGGCAGGGTAGCTACTCAGTTAACTCAATTATGCTAGCCGTTGTTTACACCAAATAATGATGGGTTCCCGCATCCATTAAGTCAGGTAGTCAATATCCGTCAAAAAGAGAAGAAATTGTTATGTCAAAACCTATGAAGGAGACTTTGAAGGATAGAAAAACACTTAGAAAGGGGGGGTTTGAATAAGTGTAGTCTAAAAACTTGAACGATAAAAACAATTTGCACAGTTATTTTTATCCTGGTTCGTTGTTAACTAAACTACTCCAGTCCACCCCCACGGAGTGATTTACCTCACCTGAGGATTTAATCCACTAATCGCAACAGATTACAATGGTTTTCCACTTAGCCCACGACTAAGTATTCTAGAGTATCCTGATCACAACCTGATCACTCCAGGAACAAATGCTTAGACACAAGCTAAGACTTTCTTAGAGTATCCTGACCACCACGTGATCACTCTAATTACAACTGCTTAGACACAAGCTAAGACTTCCTAGAGTATCCTGATCAACACTTGATCACTCTAGTTACTTACAAATTAATGTAATCAATTCTAAGAGTATTACAAATGCTTCTGAAAAGCTATAATCACAACAGTGATATTTCTCTTAACGTTTAAGCTTAATCTCACTAATATATTACAACAACAATGTAGTGAGCTTTGATAAAGATGAAGTTTGAGAGCTTTGATTTGAACAGCGTTTCAGCAAGTTAATATTCACAGGAATCGTCAAGAATTGGTTACCTTGCTTCTCATCAGAACTTCATATTTATAGGCACTTGAGAAGATGACCGTTAGGAGCATTTAATGCTTTGCGTATTCCGTACAGCATTGCATTTAATGTTTCACGCTTTTGTCAACTACCTCGAGCCTTGTTCACGCTGTGTCTACTGACGTTGCCTTTAATAGCTTCCAACGTTCCTTTTGTCAGTCAGCGTAGCCTGCCACCTGTACTTTCTTCTGATCTAATGTTTGTGTATACAACGTTTGAATATCATCAGAGTCAAACAGCTTGGTGCAAAGCATCTTCTTGTCTTCTGACCTTGAAGTGCTTCTGAGCGTGATACCATGAGAACTTCAGTGCTTCTGCTTCTGATCTCAAGTTCTTCTGATGCTTCCATAGACCCATGTTCTGATTCTGCTTCGACCATCTTCTGATGTCTTGCCAGACCATGTTCTGATGTTACATGCTGAACCTTCTGAGACAAAGCTTCTGAGCGCTGATTTGTGCATACTCTTTATATATTTCCTGAAAAGGAAATTGCATAGGATTAGAGTACCACATTATCTTGAGCAAAATTCATATCCTTGTTATCATCAAAACTAAGAATATTGATCAGAACAAATCTTGTTCTAACAATCTCCCCCTTTTTGATGATGACAAAAACATATATAAATGATATGAATTTGCGATCAGAAAGAGCAGACGGCTAAAGACAATTTACACAGCTATAGCATAAGCATGTGAATATGTCTCCCCCTGAGATTAACAATCTCCCCCTGAGATGAATAATCTCCCCCTGAAATTAATACTAGAAGAATTTTATAAATAAAAGACTTCCCTGAGTATTTCAGTAGAGACGTTCACAGTGCTTGATCTTCAGAACATTCATGACTTCTGATTTCTGCTTCCATAGGACTGCTTCAGAACATTGAATTTCTTTAGATCCTCAGAACATTCACAGCTTCTGATTCCTGCTTCCATTGGACAACTTCAGAACTTGAATTTCTTTGATCTTCAGAATATTCACAGCTTCTGACTTCTGCTTCCATCGGACAGCTTTAGAACTTGAATTTCTTTGATCTTCAGAACATTCACAGCTTCTGACTTCTGCTTCCATCGGACAGCTTCAGAACTTGAATTTCTTTAGATCTTCAGAACATTCACAGCTTCTGACTTCTGCTTCCATCGGGACAGCTTCAGAGCTTGAATTTCTTCTTACATCACTTCATGCTAGATTGTATCAAAACATTGTTGAATGTACCAGAGCATCATCAGAGCATCTCTACATCCTGAAGTGTTACAGAACAAAACTAAACGACAAAAGTCAGCATGAATGAATCAGAACATAAAATATGTTTCAGAACACATAATATGTATCAGAGCCATATAAGCCATATAGAATGTATCAGAACAACTAGACATAATGTTTCAGATCATATTCTATCATCAGAATATCTGAACATTCTTCCTTCTTGCTTCTGATTCTGATTCTGAAGCTTCATAGCACTCAGCTTGCTTCAAGAATCTAAGAACTTGATTCATCTTGTTGCTTCTCATGTTGATCTTTAAAGAGAATCTTCAATTCCTGCAACAACACAACTTAAAGCATAGAACTTTGCAAGTTCTGTTAGTAATGTGGGGGCTTTCTTCCCAGCAACTGCTAATATAGATCAAATCATTTATCACTATTTCTCCCCCTTTTTGTCATAACATCAAAAAGAATATAAAAGATTCAGATGTATAAAACGACAAAGGAAAGAAACAGAATCAAACTTTTCATTGATTAAGCAAACAGAATTACAAAAGATGTATGCAGAAAACAGATGCAACAAGGAAAGAAAACTACAAAGACCAAAGACTAAGACCCTAGCTTAGACAAAATCTGCGCCAGAATGTCATGAACCCCGTCAGTGCTTGCAGTTTGCCTTGCCATGAAGGAGCGAAACTCAGCATTGGCTGCTTCTTGCGCGTCCAAACGAGAAGCCAGCATAGCTTGATTCTGATGCAGAGCTTCCAAGGTCTTCATCAGAGCTGAGGGTTCAGGTGGCATACTCATCCAGATGATTAAGGTGAGCAGCACCCAAAATCTCCAACCAGCTATTTACATCTGAGTGTAAAAGCTCTAGAAAAGAATGAGTGGTAGGTGTTGGAGGGTTGACAGTGAATCTGGATTCAGGAAACACAAAACTGTAGGGGTTAGGTGTTCTAGTGGGAAAAGGGTGTGAGAGAGATGAGGAGATATCTATGGGATGGGTTGCAGGAGAAAGGATATCAGATGATGATGATGGTGGTTCCAGAGAGGTGAAAGAAGAGGAAGAGGTGGTGGAAGTCTGTGAAGAGGGAGGTGATTGAGGGATACCATCAAGGGGTTGATACACACGTCTAGAGTAGTTTCTAGACATCATAGCTTCAAAGGGATTCACCTTGAGAGAGTCATAGGTGATCCTTACTCTTTTTGGTTTGTTTTCTGGTTCATCAGTTGCCTTTCTCTTTTGTTTACGATCAGTTTCTTGATTTGCAGAACTTGACGAGGGATTCATGATGAAGTTGCAGATAGTGAAAACTGCTAGGGTTTATGATATAAATGCAAAGAGAGAGAGCGAAAAGGAAACTGAATGCAGGAGAGAGAAATATAAGAGGGAAAAGAAACTTTTGAAGAATAAAAAAAAAGTTAAACTGAAATGATGAATAGCATTTAATGTTACATGACGTGAGGAGAGATAATAATGACAAAAGAAGTGATTAGCACAGTTACCTAAGTAGGCGTCCCCTCAACTGCACGCATGCTTGTCTAGAAATAGTGAACACGTGTTTACCATCTGGATAGCCAGTTACAGCTGTTTTACTTTTAAAGAGATTCTGAGTCAACTTAGACAATGAAACGTTAGTAATAACAGAATCACTACTTCTAATTGATCACAATCAGAACTTCTTATAAAAGACTACTCCAATCTCATTTCAGAAGATACTCATACATAAGATCTTCTCATCTTCTCATTCTGGGCATAAATCCATACTGATATTCTTCAAAATGAACTTAAACCTATCTTCAGCAAGGGGTTTTGTAAAGATATCAGCCCATTGATGGTCTGTATCCACAAAGTTTAAAGATATAACACCCTTCTGAATATAGTCCCTTATAAAATGATGTTTAATCTCAATATGTTTAGCTTTTGAATGTAAGATAGGATTCTTAGATAAACATATAGCAGAAGTATTATCACAGAAAATAGGAATGTTACTCTCATATATCTGATAATCTTCTAGCTGACTTCTCATCTAGAGCATTTGTGTGCTACATCCAGCAGCAGCAACATATTCTGCTTCTGTTGTTGAGAGGGCAATAGTAGCTTGCTTCTTGCTGTACCATGAGATCAGATGACTTCCAAGAAATTGACAACTTCCAGAAGTGCTCTTTCTTTCTATTCTATCTCCAGCATAGTCAGCATCACAGAATCCTACTAAGTTGTAATCTTTGGATCTTCTGTAAACTAAACCAACATTAGTAGTACCTTTCAGATACCTCCGAATTCTCTTAACCGCAGTTAAATGAGATTCTCTTGGATCTGATTGGAATCTAGCACACAAACAAACACTGAAGAGAATGTCAGGTCTAGAAGCAGTTAGGTATAGAAGAGATCCAATCATACCTCTGTACAACTTCTGATCTACCTTCTTACTTACCTCGTCCTTACCTAGGACACATGTTGGATGCATAGGAGTTTTGGCTTCTTTACTTTCAGAAAGATTAAACTTCTTCAGAAGTTCTTTCACATACTTCGTTTGATGAACATAGGTTCCATCAGAAGTTTGGTTGATTTGAATCCCAAGGAAATACTTGAGTTCTCCCATCATGCTCATTTCAAATTCAGCATGCATAGACTCAGCAAACTCCTTTCCAAGTGTAGCATTAGATGTTCCAAAGATAATATCATCAACATATATTTGACAAATTAAAATATCCTTTTTAAATGTTTTACAGAAGAGAGTAGTGTCCACTTTTCCTCTAGTGAAACCATTTTCCAGAAGGAAAGAACTCAAACGTTCATACCAAGCTCTAGGAGCTTGCTTCAATCCGTATAATGATTTCTTTAATTTAAAAACATGATTTGGAGACTTGGAGTCTTCAAAAGGAGGTTGATGGACATAAACTTCTTCATCTATATAACCATTTAAGAAGGCACTCTTGACATCCATCTGATAAAGAGTGATGTTGTGTTGAGTGGCAAAAGAAGTTAATAGACGAATAGATTCTAACCTGGCCACTGGTGCAAAGGTTTCTGTGTAGTCAATCCCATCTTGCTGACTATAACCTTGAGCAACCAGTCTGGCTTTGTTTCTTACCACTTCACCTTTCTCACTCAGCTTGTTTCTGAAAACCCATTTTGTTCCTATAATATTGAATCCTTTAAGTCTTGGAACAAGATCCCAAACATCATTCCTTGTAAACTGATTTAACTCTTCTTGCATGGCAATTATCCAGTCTGTATCTTCTAGAGCTTGATCAACAGAAGTTGGCTCGATCAGAGAAACCAGACCTAATTGACATTCAGCATTGTTCTTGAGGAATGCTCTTGTTCTGATAGGATCATCTTTCTTTCCAATAATGACATCTTCTGAGTGAGCAGATGTGAGTCTAGATGATCTTCTGATAGTTGGTTCTTCAGAAACTCTCAGATTTTCCAAGGATGCAACAACTTGATCTTCTGATTCTTTGCTGCTTTGGTTTTCAGCTTCTGAAACTTTTCTTCTTGGTTCTTCAACTTTTGAGATATCAATATCAATATCTGCAAAATTCTCAAACTGCTTTGGTTTTTCTAGACCAAGCTTATCATCAAACCTGATATTGATTGATTCTTCTACAATCAATGTTTCAGTATTGTATACTCTGTAGCCTTTAGAGCGTTCAGAATATCCAAGAAGGAAACACTTTTGTGCTTTAGAATCAAACAAGACTTATGGTTCCAGAACCAATGATTTTGCCCTTCTGATCTCCTCCAAATTTGACTTCTCCACTTGGTTTAAGCACCAGGTCTTGGAATGTAGACCTTCTTCCCGTCATGTGTCGCGAGCACCCAGAGTCCAGGTACCATGACATTTTGCTTTTTGTCCTCTTTGCCGCCAAGGATATCTGCAACAGAAATTATCTTCTCCTTAGGTACCCACAATTTCTTGGGTCCTTTCTTGTTAGTTCTCCTCAAGTTCTGATTGAACTTGGGCTTAGCAAAATATTTAACAGGAGGAACAGCATGATATTCTTTAGGTTTGTCAGCATGATATTTCTTAGGATGTGTCACATGCTTCTTGGTGTGAACAGTGTTAAACTTCTGTGCATGTGAAGTGAGCCTAATATCATGTGCATGGCCATATTTGAACTGATCATACAATGGCTTGTATGTGATCTTCAGATCATCAATAGGTTCAAATTTATGTGAGGTATCACCCTCATAGCCAAAACCAAACCTTCTGTTTCCAGAAACACCATATATCATAGAAGCAAGATGACTTCTGCCAATACTTCTAGATAAGAACTTTCTGAAGCTCGAGTCATATTCTTTCAGAATATGATTCATGCTAGGAATGGATTTTTCTATTTCAGAAGGAGATCCACTATCTTTGGATAGATTTAAAACTTTTTCCTTCAGTTCAGAATTTTCCACTTCCAGCTTCTTAGTTTTAAATTCAAACTGCTTCTTCAGCTTTTTGTATTTGATACTAAGATGAGCCTTGAGTTCCAGAAGTTCTGTTAAACTGGAAACTAACTCTTCTCTAGATAGTTCAGAAAATACCTCTTCAGAATCTGATTCTGATGTAGATTCTGATCCATCATCTTCTGTAGCCATCAGCGCGAAGTTGGCCTGCTCTCCTTCAGAGTCATATTCTGATTCTGATTCAGAATCATCCCATGTTGCCATAAGACCTTTCTTCTTATGAAACTTCTTCTTGGGATTCTCCTTCTGAAGTTTTGGACACTCGTTCTTGTAATGTCCAGGCTCATTGCACTCATAACAGACAGCCTTCTTCTTGTCAGATCTTCTGTCACCAGAAGATTCTCCTCGTTCAAATCTCTTTGAGCTTCTGAAGCCTCTGAACTTCCTTTGCTTGCTCTTCCAGAGTTGGTTTACCCTTCTGGAGATCATGGACAGTTCATCTTCTTCTTCAGATTCTGATTCTTCAGGATCTTCTTCTCTAGCCTGAAAGCGTTAGTGCATTTTTTAACATTAGATTTTAATGCAATAGACTTACCTTTCTTTTGAGGCTCGTTTGCGTCCAGCTCTATTTCATGGCTTCTCAAGGCACTGATAAGCTCTTCCAACGAAACTTCATTCAGATTCTTGGCAATCTTGAATGCAGTCACCATTGGACCCCATCTTCTGGGTAAGCTTCTGATAATCTTTTTTACATGATCAGCCTTGGTGTAGCCTTTATCCAAAACTCTTAATCCAGCAGTTAGCATTTGAAATCTTGAGAACATCTTCTCAATGTTTTCATCATCCTCCATCTTGAAGGCTTCATATTTCTGGATTAGAGCAAGAGCTTTAGTCTCCTTGACTTGAGCATTTCCCTCATGGGTCATTTTCAATGACTCATATATATCATAGGCAGTTTCCCTGTTAGATATCTTCTCATACTCAGCATGAGAGATAGCATTCAGCAAAACAGTCCTACATTTATGATGATTCTTGAAAAGCTTCTTTTGATCATCATCCATTTCTTGCCTTGTAAGCCTTACGCCACTGGCTTTCACTGGATGTTTGTAACCATCCATCAGAAGATCCCATAATTCACCATCTAGACCAAGAAAGTAACTTTCAAGTTTATCTTTCCAGTATTCAAAGTTTTCACCATCAAATACTGGTGGTCTAGTATAACCATTGTTACCATTGTATTGCTCAGCAGAGCCAGATGTAGATGCAGGTGGATCTGTTGGAATTTCACCAGCCATCTTTTACTGAAGCGTTTTTCTCTTCCTGAATCTTTTCTAAACACGGTTAAGTGCTTGCACCTTAGAACCGGCGCTCTGATGCCAATTGAAGGATAGAAAAACACTTAGAAAGGGGGGGTTTGAATAAGTGTAGTCTAAAAACTTGAACGATAAAAACAATTTGCACAGTTATTTTTATCCTGGTTCGTTGTTAACTAAACTACTCCAGTCCACCCCCACGGAGTGATTTACCTCACCTGAGGATTTAATCCACTAATCGCAACAGATTACAATGGTTTTCCACTTAGTCCACGACTAAGTCTTCTAGAGTATCCTGATCACAACCTGATCACTCCAGGAACAAATGCTTAGACACAAGCTAAGACTTTCTTAGAGTATCCTGACCACCACGTGATCACTCTAATTACAACTGCTTAGACACAAGCTAAGACTTCCTAGAGTATCCTGATCAACACTTGATCACTCTAGTTACTTACAAATTAATGTAATCAATTCTAAGAGTATTACAAATGCTTCTGAAAAGCTATAATCACAACAGTGATATTTCTCTTAACGTTTAAGCTTAATCTCACTAATATATTACAACAGCAATGTAGTGAGCTTTGATGAAGATGAAGTTTGAGAGCTTTGATTTGAACAGCATTTCAGCAAGTTAATATTCACAGGAATCGTCAAGAATTGGTTACCTTGCTTCTCATCAGAACTTCATATTTATAGGCACTTGAGAAGATGACCGTTGGGAGCATTTAATGCTTTGCGTATTCCGTACAGCATTGCATTTAATGTTTCACGCTTTTGTCAACTACCTCGAGCCTTGTTCACGCTATGTCTACTGACGTTGCCTTTAATAGCTTCCAACGTTCCTTTTGTCAGTCAGCGTAGCCTGCCACCTGTACTTTCTTCTGATCTGATGTTTGTGTATACAACGTTTGAATATCATCAGAGTCAAACAGCTTGGTGCAAAGCATCTTCTTGTCTTCTGACCTTGAAGTGCTTCTGAGCGTGATACCATGAGAACTTCAGTGCTTCTGCTTCTGATCTCAAGTTCTTCTGATGCTTCCATAGACCCATGTTCTGATTCTGCTTCGACCATCTTCTGATGTCTTGCCAGACCATGTTCTGATGTTGCATGCTGAACCTTCTGAGACAAAGCTTCTGAGCGCTGATTTGTGCATACTCTTTATATATTTCCTGAAAAGGAAATTGCATAGGATTAGAGTACCACATTATCTTGAGCAAAATTCATATCCTTGTTATCATCAAAACTAAGAATATTGATCAGAACAAATCTTGTTCTAACAGACTTATCAAAAATTAAAACATTCCGCTGACTGTAATCTCAAAATAAACAGTTCAGGCAAAAGTTAGGGATAACAAAAGCAGAGTTAAAAAGGAGGTTGCTAAAAAATTTCCTCGACAAAAAGAAAACAAGTCAAAAAGAGGCCACTACAAATCCTCGACAAAAGAAAAAAGAATTATAAAAAAGGACGACTGCCTATCCAAATAAACTTCTGGTGCTTCAACCATCATCAAATGTCAATGTTACGACTTCAAGCTACGCTAGGACTTAAACGCAAAGTTAACTGAGCATAGGATCGAAGAACATCATGAAGATTGGGATGGGTACAAATAAACTTTGAGCCATTATCCTTTGATTCTTAACCCGTGAACCAAGCCACGTTACAACCCTTGAAAGTCCTAACTAAAGTAAGGTTAGTTCGAAAGCATACTGTCACAAAAAAGGTATCCTGACTCCTTAAGGTTTACCAAAAATGCTTAGGTAATATTTCGTTTTTACAAACATCACGTTTTTACAAATATCACGCTTTTACATCTCATGTTTTAATGTTTTTTCGAAAAACTCAAGACAGACATATGTATTGCATCTCATGAATTCATTATTAAACATATTCTGCTACATAATTTCAAATGTTAGCAACAGGAAGAATCTGCACAGGGTACGAATAATGAATAACAGTTATCCAGATAGACAAGATCACTCCAGAAGCAATGTATACAAGGGGCATGACATGTTTGTCCAATCAATCTGCGGCAATCAGGTCAAGATTCCAAGAATCTCTCAAGAACGTCAAACAATCGGGGGCATGCACCCAAGTGGGACTAAAGCTACCTCCCGACCAGTCAGGGGCATCATACTAAGTACTAGGGGCATGTCATCCATAGTACACATCTCATAGGGTCCTCGCAAGGAGAATCTCCTCAAATTCCCTAATATCTGGGGCAAAGCTATGCAAGGCATGTTCGATGTAACATCCGTAATTTTCCTTAATTTAAATTAATTGGGATTTAAATTATTTTATTGGAATTATTTGGCATTTCGCTAAAAATTATGGAAAATGATAGAGTTGGGCCGAGGTAGTGTTAGTAAAAGGAGGGGTGTTAGTCACAAGGCCTTTTTACTAAATTATATTATTTTTTCATAAAAGAAGGAAAAGGGATAATTAGAGAAGGAACGTGAAAAGAGCAAAAGAGGAGAAGAAAGAAAGAACGTGAAAGAACAGAAGTTTTGGGAACGAAGAACGTGAGGGGGAACTGAAGAGGGAGAGACCAAAGATCAAGAATTTGGCTAAGGTAAGGGGGGACTTATCTGATTATCATCTTTTATCGGGATAGGGGTTGATAATACTGAATAGATGTAGAATTCGGGTCAATTGAGTCATATGATAGTGTCATACCCTAATTTTTGACCCCCCTGAGATGACATATCTTCAGGATTTTTTTTATCAGGTCAAGACAAGTACCCAGAGCAGTCATTTCTCCATCTGATACCTAATCGAGGATGCTCAAAGACAAGAAAGCTCAGGCAAAGGATCAATCAATACAAAGACTGGTCTCTAATACAATCATGGGGCTCAAAAACTTCACTTTTCTCATCTATGATTGATTAGACATCCAGTCATATGAGTACAGGTTTACTCAGGTCACCAGACTAGGGTTTTGAGCCTATCAAGGACTGAAATCAGGGACCACATTTGGGAAACCCTAAAAAGCCCCAGGGAACCATTCAAAGACATCAATCATCTTCAAATAACTCATATTACAAGATCTACTGGACATCACACTTCAGTTCAAAGTCTACAGTCATTATTTTCACATGGTCGACAAATTAGGGTTTTGACCTAATTCACCAAGATAGTTGACTTTTAATCAGGGCATGAATCCAAAACTCAAGACATGATTCAAGAATCTCTACTACCTCAATATAATCCATTTACATCATTCATTTGAGGAAAAGATCTTGTTTCTACACAAAAGCCCAAAAATTCACTTTGTCAGGAAAAAGTCAACTGTGAAGGATCATCATTGACTTTTAAGGTTTTTGGTCAAAAAATGACTTTCAAAGATCAATATCATCAATATATGGATGTCAAAGTCATTTGGCCAAAGAAATTCAAAGAAATTCATCAAGGAGCGAAAAGTCGGGAATTAGGGTTTTGGAAGGCATGGTGAGAACTCAAAATTTCACCTACACAACTCAAAAAACTTCCAACATGAAAGTTGTAGATCTTGCAAAATAAAACAACATCTTACAAAGGAACTTTTTTCAAAAGATCAACCATTTATGAAGTTTTGGAAATTTTGAAGTTTAGGTCATAAACACTTAGAAATTTTTCTAAGTGTTTTAACCTAGTTTTCATCCAACTTTGGGCTCATTTTTCACAAATTTCCCAAATGATTCTGAAGAAGACATAAACTAATGAATTGAAGTAGATGTTTAGGGCTTTCCAAATTGTGTTCAACCTTCTCCAAATTCAATTTGAGCTAAGAGTTATGCTTGTTCAAAGTTGGCCTCATGAAGTAAAATTATAGGTCATGTGCAAATTGGACTTTGCAAATTTTGTGCAAATAACCTCTCTTATGGATGCTACACGACCCATAACATGTCTGAAACCATGCCATACATCCATTTTCATCATTGCATAAGGATTAGAGAAGATTCCAAAAACAAAGGCATGTGATTATGTAATGATTGCATTTTTGAATTTATGACAAATTGGTGATTCATCAAAGGAATCTTCTCCCAACCAATTGGAGCTCATTTCTGCAGCAATTTGGTCCCCTAAGATCAAGCAAAACCGATGGCTAGGGAGTGGTATCAAAGAGCTCATCATTGCACTTGGGATATTCTTTGAATTTCTTCATGGCTAAGAAACCAAACTCACTACACTAAGCAAGCTTACCATACTCAATTGCTCTGAATCAATTGCCTATAAATAGGGGCCTCTTTCTCATTCAGAAAACACACCAAAGCAACCATATTACTTGCTTTCTCTTTCTCTTCTCTTGTTCATTGTTTTTCAAAGTTCTTTGGCAAGAAGAATCGATTTCTTCAAACCAGAGCTTATCTTTGGGAAGTGAGCATTCT